>NW_022280130.1:1040837-1087624 GCF_004355925.1 Anarrhichthys ocellatus
ACTGCAGGTTGAAGAGTTGATGAGGAGCAGGTGAGCTTGATGAGCAGATTGTGGACAGGTACATCCCAAGTCTCTTAATTGTCATTTCCTCGCTCCTCGATTGAACCGGAAGTTGTTCTGCTCCGCCATGTTGACGGCCGTCCCAAAGCTCTTATTTAGCTCGGAGAGCGAGGATCGAGGAGAGATCTCCGAGGAGCCATGAGCGAGGACGCACGAGAACAGCCTTCCAGGAAGTCTTTTAACGGCTGACACGCCCCTTCATTGTTCATCAGTTATGTGATTGGACGCTGCAGCCGATCGGACTGATATTTTTCCAAATATCACTGGAGTTTCATACCAGAGTGAAGACAGATCACAGATTAAAGCTTTATATTTGATTAGGTGGTAGCACTTTATAATAACTACACACTATGAAGCATTAGTTAAGTATGAGTAAACACTTAATTCATCATTATAAAGCATTGTTCCTACATTAATAATTCATTAGTATGCAGTTCATAACAGTTGTAAATGTTTTATTCTTGATTAATAAGCCAGTCTATTATGTGTTTCATTATTGTGTTTTCATACTTTGTAAATGATGGATTCCCCATTTCCAAATGAAGTATTATATATTTTACAAACCAATTATTAAGGAGTTGTAGATGATTAATAAGATAATTTATAAAGTGTTAGTAAATGATTAACTTATTTAGATGTACATTATTCATGCATTAATATATATAATGGTTAGGGACTATGTTATATGCTTTATAAATGCATATTAATACTGCAATTCATGATTAATTCATGATTTATTAAGGTAGTTACTACTCGTTAGTAAAGTGTTTTATGTGACCTCATCTAAATTGAGGACTATCTATGCCTTATAAAGCATTTATAAATGACATTGAAAGGCCAGCAGTGCCTCAAAACAGTTTTTGAACAGAACAGGCAAATAGACACAACACAAAGTGATCAAAAACATATTAATATTTATTGCAAGATGCAAACAATATACCTCTACAGTGATGATTACTGTGTCTTTATTAGTTTTTACTATTATTAGTTGCTATTATTAAGTACAATCATCATGTGAACAGACACAAAGTCTCTCCAGCCGACTGACAGCTGATCCAGCTGTGATTAGAGCCGCCGTCATCAGAAACAGACGTCACTTGACGTGACGCAACTGAGGAAAGGAAGTCTCATTTCTCTTAAAACATATTTTCTCGTTTCCTCTCTCCTCGCATGGTTTCCTTGCATCTCTCCATGCATCCCTGTGGGAGGGACCAAGACGCAAGGAAAGGACGCAAGCGAGTGAGGGAAACCAGGATGCAATTAAGAGACTTGGTATGTACCCTATGATGAGCAGAGACCATGTCCACGCCACCACACAGACCAAGCATAACTGGGGAACACAAGGGCCCAATCCCAAAGCCCCCCTAAAGCGTTAAAGCGGTTAAACCCTGAACCCTCAGGGACTTAACCGAGGTCACCTGTTAAATGGTGTGAGAGGCTGCAAGGGCAGGAAATGATGTTCATACAAATGGGACGAACATATCACATTACCATGACAACGTTATAAAATATAATGTACATTGTGGGTATTTATTTTATACTTTTTACTCAACAGCTTCAACAACCTAATGTTTCTGTGTAAAGGCTGAACACCCACGTGCCGTCCTCTTTGTTTTTTACATCTCCATGCTTCCACTGGTAACCCCCGTGTTCAACGTCACATTGCTTTGATTTGTGGGTAATTCCCTTGCGCAAAGTCAGCAGAAATGTGGACTTAAGGAGTGCTCATAAAAGGCTCAAAATGTCTGTGAGAGAGCCCTCAAACTCTCAACGATTTGACAGTGGGACAGCCCTAAACCCTCCCGGACTTTGAGGCGCGCTCTCGAGAAAAGTCCGTGAGTGTGGAGATTGGGATCGGATCTATAGGGGATCTTCACAGCCAAAGCTGTAACGCTTTCTGGCAGATATAGGAAGCTGCATCTGTAGATTCAAGCCAATGTTGGATACCTCAAAACTATGTCAGGCGTCAACAATTCATACACACAATGTCACTTCAGACTATCCAAGATGAATGCAACCCAAAATTGGCTAACCACGTCTTTTTCCCTCGCACGTCTCACACAACAGATAACGCTTTCATTTTATTATACGCAGATATCTGCACTGGCGCTGTGCAGATGCGTCTCGTTTAATAGTTGTGAGTGAAGATTCAGCGGTCAGTCTGACAGTACAAAATAGGCAATAATAGGCGTTTCGATAAAGTGTGAGTCACTGCCACCACGAGAGGTCCTTGAGCATGCAGCCATAACCGGCGACCCAAAACATTATGCAGTTTGCTGCAGCAGAATTGTGAGTTTAACCGAGGACAGACACAGAGGTGCACACTCACTTATGCGTACGGGCACACACACGAGCAATCGCATGATTCTCCTGGCAGTGTTGCCAACTTGGCGACTTTCTCGCTAAATCTGGCGACTTTCCAAACCCTCATGGCGACTTTTTTCATCAAAAGCTACTAGCGACAAATCTAGCTACTTTTTCTGATGTTGTTGGAGACTTTTCTGGTGTTTTGACTCTGACGTGAAAGCACGTACCGTTCGGCACGCAGGAGCTGCCGTGAGCCCCTCCGCCGACTCAAAGCACTCAAATGTGGTTAGTCTCACAGTAGCCCCTCGTGCAGCAGTCCCAGCTGCAGTTGTTCCTGCCCTGTTCCCGCCTCTCTCCTACAGCGCTCATTACAATTATGCAAATTAGGCGATGACGTCATTTAGCGACTTCTAGCGACTTTTAGGACAGCGAATAGCTACTTTCCTTACTGAGGAGTTGGCAACACTGTCTCCTGGCAGAGATCGCTATTGAGAGGGATTTATTGCCTGCTGTTTAAAACCTCCTCCACCCTGCGAGGACGCCGGCGTCCTCGTGGGGTTCAGGCACCCTGAAAATGTTGTCCGGAAAATGGTTTATTGTTTGCTAAATATTGTGGAATTGTAATTTTTTTCACCGGATTAAACAGCAACGTATGGGCAACACTATCATATAAGTCACTTTTTACACACTCCCAACACAACTATAGACTACTAATATAAGCATCTAGAAAACGTGTCATAAAAGGACGAATTTGTGGCCATAAATCGCCATCATATTTAACTGCACATCGATTTTGCACCACGAAGCTAGCGGCTAGGCGGCTAATCCGCACATCGTTTAGCAATAACATCAGACACAGAACACATAAATACCTTCGGTTTTTCTCTCCGTGAAACCAGTAGAAAGCTGTGACTGGACAAATGCAACAGGTCAGTTGTCTTCACCGGAAAAAATCCTTGGTTTTTGGACAGGTTTTATGAAATATCAATACAAAAACATCGAAAATTATCCATTTCAGAGCTACTGTCATGGTCGCCAAGTGCATCCTGTTTACAGCCGAGCTGTTTTCGGTAGAAGGGGGGTCAACCCACCTCGGGCCAGCGGTCAGACCTTTGGCCAATGGAATTTTATGCTCGGGGATACGCGGCACTTCTTGCAACTTTACTGGCTCAAAGTTGTGTCAATCAACACCCGCTTCGGCACCCGCCTTCCTGAGACTCTGACGCGTCGAAGGAGGGCTTATTGACTGAAATCGACCGATGATAGGCTGAGCTACAGCCCCATACACACACATGAACTGAGAAAATCCTATAGATGACAGCCAGAAACAGGCTCTGATGATGTTAGGAATCTCAAAATGATTCCTAACAGCTGTATTTGGATGTATTGAATAATATTAGTGATAAAAAAGTGAAATATATAGTTATATAGTATATAAAAGTACAATGTAAGAGCTGCAACAGCTGGTTCGAAAATGATGACCTCGCGTGACCTCTCTGTACTAAAGCCTCTTATTCTTCACTTTATCCCAGCCAACCTTTATTCAACAACTACTTGATCGGTTGTGCTATGATTTGGGAGAGTTTGGGGCAGCCAGCTGCATTATTTCAAAAACATAATATCAATAAAAGTGCTTTTTTTCAGGCGAACCTGAATATTTTCAATTTGAGCTGTGTAATATCTTCATTTACTATATTAACCAGCAATATATACACAATATTACCCATCTGAACAATCTCACAAGTGTTATAACTGATTATAGCATCAGAAATTATTAAAATAGACCTTGTAGTTACAGAACTGTGGTCTCCTTAGTATGGGTATCATTTTCAAGCAGAGGGCTAAAAATAGGGCTAGGGGCTTAAGAGGTTCCGAAAGATCCCTGAACCCTTGTTTTAATTAGAGCTCAGTAGGATCCTGTACCAGAAGATGAACCAACAATGAGGACTCACCATCGAGAGAATATGATCCCAAGCCAACTCGTTTCATATCAGCCTCCTTAGAGGAGCGAACGGGGATTCAGAGAAATTCAAATCGAATGTGAACTGCCAAACAGCAGATCAACCACGAGCCAAGACAGATCTTAGGATAAAAACAATTATCCGTGCGGAGATTGCAGTGAGCGCAATTAGCGATGAAATGGTGCTCTTGTTCAATGACATTAACAATAACAAAGAAGTCTTGTGGCTGTATATTTAGCATAATAAAGGCTGCGTATAAGGAGCCAAATAATGTGGGCTGGCCAGAACGAAAGCAGGCCGTTAAAACTCATTAGAGCTAGGAATGACACACATTAGGGATTTTAATGCTTGGTTATGATGTTGAAAGAGCGGAGCTCTGGACATAAAGGATGTTTATTGTTGTAAAATTCAGGTGTTTACTTTCAACAATATGGCAAAAAGGTGAAAGGCTCACTATTCATCAGAGAGGCAGCAGATAGCAGCTGATCCCAGGCGCTATCATTCATGGCTTTCAACTTGGCTATTAATGGCACGATTTGCATGGCGCTGGCTGAAAATGGTCTGCAAAAAGAAGGGCATGCCACCACCTGTAGATAGATAGAAGAGGTCAGGAGGCTAGTGTCAGCCAGAGCTTGTACAGTTTGACACAGTAAATCTTGTCACAGGGGACAAACACTATCTCCCAGCGCACTGACAAGCCCTCTCTGTCTGATAGAATGTGAAGGTCTCATGAAAACTTTATTATTTATCTTCCCCTGCCACTGCCGCTTGTGCCTGGAAAGGAAAAAGGAAGGAAAGATTGAGCAACACGGGAAAAGATGCGGGTTAGGGCCAAACCGCTGCAATAAAAGTGATGTATGAGACGTCACGCGGTGATTGGCTCAATACATCACCCTCAAAACACACAAGCACGCACACACTCGCGGTGCGGTGAAGCACGTGAGAGTCTGTAGGCTAATAGATGCTGTAATATTTCCGTTGTGTAGTTATACACCAGACAAACAACGACTTGATGCTTTTATTTCGAGGCTCGTACACACAGTCAACCCTGTCTTGCTGACTGCATGTATATTATGTTGATAGTGGCAACGCAGCAATCAGAGGCAGTTCTGCAGGTTTCAGGATCTTTAATTAAAACACACTTCAAGAAACACACAGCAACAGAAAACCTAGCTCAGTCCAGAGCTCTATCACAAACTAAACTATTTCAGCCGGGCCGCTAGCCGACCTACTGGTCTTAATTCTCTCCAACCCTGGAGATCTTTGAGGAGCAGCCCTGCTCCTCCCACAGCATGCTCTCCGCATGTTCTCCCCTGATCAGCTTACCTGCTTCACTTTCATTCATCTCCCTGATGATCAGCTCCAGGTGTGTCTCTTCCCACACCTGATCCCAATCCTCTCCTCTCTTAATTCAAACATGCACGATTTCAATATCCAGCAGCTCAGGTAGTGTTTTAGTAAATAAATATGATGGGGTGTGTGTGTGTACGAGCCTCGGAAAATAAAAGCATGTTGCTGTTCATCAAGTCGTTCGTCTGGTGTAGAACTACACTACGGAAACATTACAGATGCAAGATAAAATAAGAACTTCGCAAATACAGGATGGAGCGATCTTTTATTAGACTATATTACCTCCACCAGAATATACACACACACACACACGCTCACCTGTTCTCACACACACACACACAAGCATACAGACTTTTTTTTCTGTTGAATGGAACTGTTCTAAAGCTGGAAGCAGATGAGCATTGGGGTTGAAAATAAGCAGGTGGTAACTAAGTGGGATAACAGAGATGGCATCCGCTCTGATTGATGTGCCTATTGGTGCTCGCTGATGCTCGATGCCGCCAATGAAGCTTATGGGCTTCTCATAGTGCGGAGGTCTGGAATGGGGACAGTGTAATAATACATGAATTATTCCTATTGTTTCTGCTCTTTGTCTGCAATGTGCTTATCGGGGTAGATTGTGTTTCATAGAAGTGATATAATAAGTGTTTATGTTTTTATCACCGCCAGGGGGCTCAGTCATTCGGTTGCGTGTGAGTGCATCCGTGAGGGAGTGTGCACCTCCTGCATCTGTCCACGGCTAATCTCGCATTCTGCTTCTGCAAACTCTATAATATTTTGGGTGCTGGGTTATGATGGCATGCTTAAGAACCTCTTGTGACTCTGACGGTAGGTGCCTTTAAGTGATAACACGGCTGAGTGCATCGCCGACCCCCAGCAGCTGCTCTGCCAACAGAGAAACTGTTTGCTCACTATTATTGTTTTGGACGAAGTGTTTGGCTACTAACCAATGCACACACTGCTGAGTAGATCACAACACAGGCAGGCAACTTGGTGAGTTTAATTTTGTTTTGACAAGATTGTATAACGTGTACTATACGACGACTTCGGCTAGTTTGCCTGCATACATCACCGCTTGTTTTAGAGTTTGAATTAAGTGTGTTGCAAACACATCTGGCAGAAATTTGCACCCTACCAATTGCACCTTTTTAGTTTGGTTGTTTGTTTACTTCTCCGTTCACTACTTTTGACCCCAGTGTTGCCTGATAGGATGCGAAGTGTCCTACTATTATAAACATGCGTTAATTTGAGCTACAGGGGGTGCAACATCGTTTTTGTCCATCGATCAGGCGCAGAATTTTAGATCAAAATGTTCAGATTCTGATGAAACCAAACAATCTGACCGTTGCAATTTCAGTTCTCGTAGGAACAGTTATTTTAGTAAAATGTTGTTGCGCAATTGTACATCGTGGCTTACATTGAATGCGGACGCAAATTCGACCAGATGATCCCAACTATGTACGCTTTGTTTTTAGTTGTCAGGCTAGCCAGCTAGCTGCATTAGCTAGCGATTTAGCTAACAGGCTGGCTACGACATGCAAAGGAACCTTTACTCCGCTACTTTCTAGTGTTATCCCCGATGGGATAAGAACTGCATCAACTTGCAACCACAGTGAAAGAAAGTGTCCCTTGTTGACATATATTTTCTAAAAATAAAAATTATATATATATATATATATATATATGTATGTGTATATATATATATATATATAGATATATATATATATATATATATATATATATATATAATAATATATGGTCCGTAATAGAACATCTCCAGAAGGCTGAGAGACACTGCCACTGCCTGCTGGAGGGGGGGGGGGGGGGGGGGTTGGATGAGTGTGGGTTTGTGTATGGGGGATGGGGGGTGGAGTGGTGACTCAGGGAAGACACTTGAAGTCGCCCATCCTGTTGGCCTTGACGCTGACAGTGCCGTCGCCCTTGCACTTGAAGATGTCAGATCCTTGTGTGGCGGTGTGTGTGTGCAAGAGCAGCATCGCTCGGATGGAGACACTTGGATGGCAGTCACCGTGACAGGGTCAACAAGGAGGGAGAGCACTGATACTGACATCACTCGACCTCTGATGACCGCTCTCTACACAAATGCACACACACACACACACACGTGCGTGTGTGCTTCTTGTTCTTCTTGTATAAAAATAGTTACATAGGAAAATATTTTGATTTCAAATGATGACTTATTCTTTTGATTCCTCTGTGTTAATGTCATTGAGTTGAAGTAATAAAGGCAAAACATTTAGAGGGGGAAAGACTAGGAACTCATTCACACCTAGAATATACATAAGAATATTGCTGGAACTATATAAAAGGTTTAAATCATGTTTAGGTAAATAGCATGACTGTTCTCAGTGTTCGCGCCTTGGTAATAATTATGAAATCATATGAAAAGGTACGGTTTGGTCCCAGAGCAATTTGGTTTGATGCAGTGACAATAAACTATTTTCAGACAGGCAAATTAAAGTTTTGAGAGCTGCAGAGCTTTGATATTACTGCGGTGATGTGAGTGCTGCTGCCACAATATATTGTACCATGACTGTCAGGGATGTATTTGCAAGCGGATGAGTTTGGGTTAGAGGGTCCTGCTCACTTTACATAATTTAATTCCAGATATTTAAATTCTATTAAAGGCTATTTGTTTCGAGCCTTCTGCTTGGTTGCACCTGAGGCTCCTGGAGGCTAAAGAGGTTGTCACGGGTCAGTGGCGTGCACCTAGTCAGCATACCTGAGAGGATGATGGCATTTGGAGACTTATCTGCCACACTGGGCTGCTTTGACAAACTCTGATAGCAAAAGGGATGACCAAACGAAATTATGGATAAAAATAAGTGAGGTTAGACGATTGGATTTAAGTCATTTTCCAAGTTATTTAACTGCCTGTGAATCCTTTGACAGCTGGACTCAGTTTTTCCCATTGACTGAATGGACAGTGGGCGCATGGCAGGTTACTTGTACAGGATCGTCTTTCCTTACTCCCTGAAGAGCATTGTGCTATCGTAAACAATCTCATTATACGCCTGTATAAAGCATGGTAAATGGGACGGGGTCGAAAAGCCACCTTCATCCCGTGGCACTAACAGAGATCTCCCACGAGGAGGATGCACCCACACCGAGCTGCCGACCCTGACCCGCCGAGATTCAAGCGTCAAAATATTTTTGGTTCATTATGAAATTGAGGTAATAGATAATGGAAGGGAAACGGTGAACGCTGTAACAGGACAACGACAACCTGCAAATTATCATATTCAACTCAAGCGACCGAGACGAGCAGTGGAAAGACAGCACTGTGAGTGAGTGAGAGGAGGCGGCCAGTACCGGTGTATCGAGTCGAGTCTCAAGTCAGTGTGTGTGCAACTTAAGTGTGAGCCTATCTCGTGGCGGAGGGACTGCAGGGTGCGCTAGCCAGCGAATTGTCTCATTTGTGTTCTGATGAACAATAAATTCATCAAACTCAGCGCCCCATATCACAATTTTTCACGTTGCTGTAGCTGTCATAGGGACCCTAAAACTAAAAGTTGCATGAGATCTCGCAAAAGTACATCTTTAAATGAAGAAACGTTTGAGGGTTAAAACTCCAGCAACACTTTAGAGTACAATAGAGAACATAACCTGCACTTGAAGCATCTTCATATTCAAAAATATTGCCACATTAGCGATATATTGAGTTATTTGGTGAAAAATACTCATTATATTTGACTTTGCCGATATTGCCCAGCCTTAATGCTTCCCATCTATTACGCTGTGTGTCCTTGTGGTCGCACTCTGACTGACTGCGCTCATGGGGAGCTTTTGAGTACACCTGGTGTAACATTAAGTTGAGGGATAAGAACGGGCCGAATGCAAAAGGTGATGGATTGCGCCCGGTGAGAGGTTTCACCCAGCAGCCTTTACTCCGCAGCAGGAACAGACGCCATTATGGGTTATAGACTGAAGTTATCGCCGTGGTTATCATTCTAGATGTTAATGGGTTTTTTTATACGGGGAGAGAGAGAGAGAGACGGCGACAACGCGCTAATGTCCTCCTCTTCATTTTTAACCTTGACCTACCTGTCGTGCTCCTGAGGTAACCACCGCCACAGTTATGCACACACACACACACACACACACACACACACACACACACAAATGATGAGTTCTGCAGAGGAGGTCATTTATAATTAGTTGCACAGCATGACAGAAGTCCTGCTTCACCACGCACAATCAAAATACAACTCACAGCATACAGCATCTACTGCATGCACAATAGCAATCAGTACTCAAGACAATCAAGTAATCATGTTTTTTAATAATGTAACTCCCACTGGGGGACAGTGTACAACCGTGTAGGCTGAATATTAGATAATAAGCCCCCCCAAAAAAAAATTATGCTCACATCGTACTATTGCATTGCACTTTTCACTCTATATTTCTTCACCCAGCAGCAGCAGCAGCGTGTTTGCTTTCAGCAGTGTGTGGCTGTCAGACGGTGTGACAGCTTTATACCTCGGTGCCAACAGTGAGACAGGCTGCTACTGGAAGCCTGGAGATGCTCAACAGCACCAGTCCACGCTGAACTATGGACCTCTTTGTTCCTCCAACCAAGTCTTGTAAAACTTTTCCACTCTGTGGATGAGTTCCTGAGTTCCCATTCAGTCAGTTTTGCTCAGTCGCACAGTTTTGTGTTACCAGATTTACTTACTTGAACAAGCATCATATTTAAAGTAGTTTAAACTAAATTAGCCCTTACTATGTAACTATGTGTGTTAGCTGTGTGGTGGCTCTACGTCACTCCTCCACAGTCCAAATATGGTCACTTCCGTTCATCAGTTGCAGAAAATAAAAACATGGCGACTGCCGTATTCCAAGATGGCGACGCAAAATTGCCGAACTCGAGGCTTCAAAGCGGCAGTCCACAAACCAGTGGGGGATGTCACGATGACTACGTCCACTTCTTATATACAGTCTATGGGTGAGCTTCATCCAACTTATTGGAAATAGATCACACATTATTTATGAGGCATTGGATGTTATGTGTATTGTGTATCTGATGAAAATAATCTCATAATAATATAACCTGAAAATGTTAATAACAAGAGATACAATACAGAGACACTGAGGTGACAAAATACAACTGAAGCGCTAAATAATAATACTATTTGATATAATGAGTCATTTTCGATAATTGACCCATATATTCTGGAGTTCACTCTACCTATACAGTAAAATATTGTACACTGGCATCTCAATAACGTCTGTACAGCTTTTCATGGGAAGAAAAGGACCGGAGGCTCTGCAGACCATCTTACCTGATATCCAGATGGACCCATGCATTAATAAAAACATAGAACTGAACCTGCAAGGATCAAGACCCCAATAAAGTGGTAATCAGAAATAAATAGCCTCAAACAAAGTGCTTGTTGTATTGACTAACCCCCTTCTCTCATACCTTTCTGATGTCTTAAGTGTGGGTCGGGGGGGCTGTGTCCGACAATGTTCTAACAGTCAGCAATCGAACATTCCCACCCACTTAATGCAGAGCCAAACAAAATGCAACAAAATGAAGGGCTTTGAGGAGAGGCTGTCCAAATACGGCTGGACCAGCTTGGTCGGTGGCCCTACGCGTCAATGTACGCCGCTCTATGTGACCGTAGTTAAGCCGTGAGTAGAGGAGGAAGTCAGGTGAAGCAGTAAAATGACGATAAGGTTTATGTAGGGAAGTCAGGATGGGTGGGTCAGAAAACACAGGACTTTCACCCAAGAGATGGTTGTTTGTGTCCCGTGTGGAACTTAGTACAAACTAGTTTATTTCAAACGCAACACAGCCTTTTCCATTAACTGTTGCATTGTGTTTAAACATTTGATGTTGTTGTATTTGATCAGAATAAATATTAAGCCCGCACAAAGTTATTGCAACTCATCTAGTTCTGGACCTCATATTTTACCATTTGGCTCTTAACTGGTACATTAAAATAAGGTCATTGCATATTCTAAAAAAATACTCTCTCTTGCATTATCTTTACCTTTTTGTCTGAGAAAAAGTCTGAAGTTGTACCGCTTTGAGGAGAGACGGTGCAGATCACCAGTAAAACCACGCCGGGCAAAAGTCCAGTTTAGTCCTTTTAGATTGAAAGCAGAATTGAGCCAGCAAGTGTGTGTGTGGAGTGGGACTGACCCAGTTAAAGTCGTTGGGTTTACGGGAGGTCTGGTATGCATCGAAAAGCGCCGCAGTTAACTAGCTGATGGCCTCCACTTTTATAATATTCTCCTACATTGGTCTGTTTTGAGGTCATGTACATTTGGAGTGCCAAATTTGGCAATGGGAAACTCAGAACTGATTTCTAAAATATAACTCATCTAGGGCATGACCAGAACAAGTGTGTCAGCTCGATTGGGGACTGAGAAACATCCATCTAGGAACACACTGGACTCTGGGTAACTTTGGGTTGATAAAGTTTACTAAAGTAGACTCCCCCAAACTGTCGAACTTGGCTCTAGTTCCTCATGTGTGGTCTCATGCAGTAGGTATAATTTCTGCGAAATAAGATGTAGAATTATTTGATTTGTTGTAATATAAAGTAAATATAATTTACTTATTTTAAGTTACGTACAGTACATTACATCACACCAGTGGCGTGCCGTGTGTTTTATACCTGGGCCTTCAGTGCTGTCCTACTACAGTTGAGCCACCTCCTAATAACCTCATTATGACGCCACAGGTACAGGTTATTAGGGATGTAACAATACACGTATTCGTATTTATCGAGGTGTATTCACTGTGTCTAGCAAGCCACACGACGGCTGGTTTACTACAGCTGTATGAACACAAAACAAACAGATTTTCTTGTGATTTGATTGCAATAAACCTATAAAGGGGTTGCCAAAATAACTACGTAATGATGCCGATTTGTTAAAAGTCTGAATTGATGTTTTGTTAGCAAATAACTTTTAAAATACTTGTTTTCTCAATGGAGGTCAGATCGATCGGTGCTAGGCTATGCTAACATTGTAGCAGCTCCATCAACACTCAAAATAACGTAATCTCGGCGTAAACACGGCAGCATCTTTTTCATTGTTTATACCATATGGTTTACACACACACATTTATACACATAGTTTGGTCCGGTCTCTATTGATATGAGGTACCGTAGAGCTCTGGGTGAACACAGACGGCTACAGTATTTATTTCCTGATTCAACAATGGCAGGACATCAGTGATGACAGGAGGAGCATCTCAACGCTGATAGGCTATCGCGCCACAGAGTCACGCGATTTTTTCCGGCGATGTTGAAATATTTAAACTTGCGCCATTCGCGTCAATCGCACCATCGGCAATTCAATAAATTGTAAATTAGCTATAACTTTGTGATTCTGTTTAGGCCAGCAGAGAAGGCTTTGCTGGCCCTGACGGCCCACCACTCCATTACACACACTACTTAACTACATTATGTAGGTTATGTAACTACATTACGTACGTAACGTAGTCTACCTAGCTACGTAGGAATCATACTTATTTTATAACCCAAACCACAATCTTTTCTTCAACCTGACCATATAGTTTTGTTGCCTAAACCTAATCAAGTTGTTTCCTGCAAAAAAAAATGTATTTGGAAAAGACTGTGTATTATTGAAACGAGCGTAAATTGACACCAGCAAGGGTTGCAAGAGTTGGGAGTGAGAACGTTTTGGTATTTCAGTTTCTTCTTGTTTGTATGTGGGCTATGCTTTTTTTTAATATACATACTGTATTTGTATTTTTTATTTTTTTCTCTAAAAAAGCGGGAAGAGTTCAACCTGATTGAACTTTTATAAATAATTGTCTAGATTGTGCAACATGATAGAATACTGCATTTTAAGCAGTTCAAACTTTATTTTAAGAAATACTTCAAAGAAGATGATTTGCATTGAAAGTAGGTTGGGATATTTTCGCTGCAGGAGTCAGGAGGCACATCATTGCGGACGACCCTGTCCCTGTGCGTTGAAGGGGGAGTATGGACATGGCCCTGAAGTCGATGACTTTCTCAAGTGCTGCTATACTTGAAGATGAATGTCACCAAAACAAATGACATGGTCATTGATTTCCGGAGAACATCACATCCCTCCACGGAAACCATCATCAGAGGACAAATAGTGGACGCTGTGAAAAGTTGCAATTACCATGGGAACAATCATGGACAAGGACTTCAATACAAATTAGAAACAGCCTGAAAAAAAACCTAACCAGACAGGTATAATGTTCTTGATATTAATAGAAAACTGATGACCATATTTTACAAATCTTTCAAAGCAAGGTGAAGTAATGTAAAAGTCAAAGCCAAGTTGAAAAGGGTAGCCGGTAAGATCATCATTGAGCAGCTATCCTCACTCTCAGACATTTTGAATAGAGGCATCGCCTGCAGAAAGTGTTGGAGCTGCTTCCCTCAGGGCAGAGAGGGCAGAGATATAGACTCCCCAGGGCAAGGTGGACGAGATTCAAGCATTTATTTTAAGAACGTGCAATGAATTGGCTTAATTTAGACTGAAGGAACACATTTTCACCCTTTTGCAGTTAGCAAAAAATACCTTTATACAGTTATTGTTTTTAACTTGTTCTTGTTTAAAACTTGCCAGTTTTACCTGTTACTAGGGTGAAAACCACTCGCTTCATTATGAGATGGTCAGAGCAACGGGCGTAGAATAAAGAGCAAGAAAGTTACCTTAGAGCAGAGAAGGTTGACCGGGTCAAACAAACATAGGACTTTCACTATGTAGACCTCTGTTCCTGTCCCTTCATGTGAAACCCAGTCAATGTTGACTTATTTTGCCTTAGTTTTGTTACGTAACTTCTGTGCTTAACTAATGTCAGTTAGGTAACAAACGTGACCAACTTATTTTAACTAAAATCACGAGGTCTTTCAAAACCTATCCAAGTAGTTTTGTTGCGTAAGTAAATCTAAAAGCTAAGTAAACCTATTTTGGAGGTTCATTTTGAGAAGAGACTATATGCATATTACCAGGCAGCAACTCACGGGTCTGTAAAGTTCCTTAAACTTGCATTCTTTATAATGGCCATCAGGGGCGACTCCTCTGGTTGCAAAAAGAAGTCTGATTGTATAGAAATCTATGCGTAAATCACCCTGCTTCTCACTAGGAATGGGTATCGTTAGGATTTTATCGATACTGCTTAACGGTTCGGTTCCTTTTTGATACTGTTATCGGTTCTTTTTGATTATTTCGTGAGAAAAAAAGACAATTACTTCCAAACCGTAGTCCACAAACCAACGGGTGACTACTTCTATATCAGTCTTTGCTTGGAACGAGCTGAAACTGACGCCTGAGACATCCACAATAAACACTACAGTGTCAAACGTAGAGGGTCATAGTTTGAAGCGTAGGACCACCGACCCAACATTTGATGAGTTGAGAGTCAGAATGTTTAAATGTATAAACAGTAGATTATAATGTGCAACTGTTTGTGACTGTAAATTATTAGTGGATTGGATTTATTTTTTACTGCGACATCCATGCATTTTGCAACGGAGACATGCGAACATGCCGCTGCCTGTTACTGTATTCTATCATGACGTTAACGCTGCCTAAAATGGTGTTGTATATGACTCACCATTCCCGGTGTCATATGAGGTGATTTACTGGGTCAAATATGTGAGGTCCTGTAATTTAGCAGCATGTCGTCAGATCATCCAACGCTGTCACCTTGTGGCAGAAAGGGAAAACTGCACTGAATGTGTGCGGGGGGGAAACATTAAAAAAGTCATCATTACAGCCCCCCCCCCCTGTCTGTCTGAGTGTGTGTGTGTTGAGCAGATCTGTAATGATAATGTCTTCTGGAAGAGTGCCAGCCGTGTTGATTCAACCTTTCTCACAGGATCAGACTGGGTGACGAACGCTGGATTTTTTTTAAGTCTTCCGCACTGGTTAAATAGTCTGTGATGTTGATTTTCAGCCTTATATGTGTTCAAGATCAACACGCGCTTGTTTGTGTCATTCATGTCTGCGTATGTTCAGCTGGGTTGCAGCAGCAGCTCAAACCTCAGCGCTCCTTATAGCAGCATATTTCAGCTGGGGGGGGGGGGGGGTTGTATGTGTGTCACAGAGCCACCCTGTCCTCTCTTTCACCCCTAAAAAAACTGAAATACTCTCGCTTCATCCTGCTCTTCCCTCTCTCTTTACACCCCCCCCCCCCCCCCCCCCCCCATCTTCCTCCGCCTCCACGTGGCTTTGATCCGCCCCTGCAGCCACGCTGGAAAGATGACAGAGCGAGGGGAAAGGGAGGGAGGGAGAAAAGGAGATGACAGTTCCTCAACAAGTGTGGAGAGAGGGAGAGAGAGAGAGCTATTCTGATGATGAGCTTCTCACCATGGGAGGGGGAGGAGACATGCAGCATCAAGAGGCGCTGGAGTATGCACACGCTCGCTGCTCTCTTTTTGCACACATGCGCGCGCGCACACACACACACACACACTCTCTCTCTCTCTCACACACACACACACACACACACACACACACACACACACACACTGGGTTAACTGCCTCCATTTACCCTCAATCTGGATTGACGACAGTCTCCGTTGCCATCTGCCCTGGTTGACACAGATGCTGACTTGTTCCAGTAATAATCAAAGAAAAGAAGATGCTCAGAGGTTGTCGGCAGATGTAATCTTGACAGACTCTCACACACACACACACGTCACAGATTGATATGCACTCAATGCTGGCAAAGTAGTCACGAATCAAAATGAAAAGACCCAAATCAACAATGAGCGAATCAGCTAACAAGTATTATGTGTGTATGCAAGCCTCTGTGCCAAAGAGCTCTATTGTTGTCCACAAACTATTAAAAACACATCATCACCATGAGCACACACACGCTGCAGTTTGTTTTGACTCAGTCCCACAAACACCGTTCTGCTGCCCCAAATGCTCGCTAGAGCACCAAATGTGTACTAATCCATGGCGGAAAATAGTCCCGAACAAATGCACTTTTCCCTCCTGTTTCAGTAACGTTTGCTAAAAACTACAGTGACCAGCTGTTTTGGGAAATTACTGAGCAACTGAACTATATTCCAAAAGATCTGCGTCCTCATTGGGAACTAATGAGCTTGGGGCCGAGTGCCTCAGCGAGAGGAAATGTGAGGTTGTTGACAGACAGTCAAGGCCCAGTCAATCACAGCAGGAAGTGGTACAGTGAAATTCCTCACAATATGGGAGTCACTGAAGGGCGACTGTGGGTAAGTGGAGAGCAGGGCCGTCCTTCAATCAGAGGGGCGGCGGTTCGATCCCCGGCTAGTTGCATGTCGATGTGTCCTTGAGCGAGACACAACCCCAAAATTGCTCCCGTAGCTGTGCCTACGGTGTAATAGAATCTGAATTGTAAGTCGCTTTGGATAGAAGCGTCTGCTAAATGAGTGTAATGTAATGAGTTGGCAATGTTGGGCCTACTTGAAGGGGGAATGAGCATACTATGTAGCTGGCAAGCTAACGGTTCAAAAGCAATCAGTAGGAAGTGTGACCAGAGGAATGAGAGTATTTATCATAATGAATAAAACAAACAAATCCTTTTTAAAAAGCAATATTGGTAATTTAACAAAATCAAAACACAGATTACACAGATATTATTCAACACATTAATGAAGTTGAGCTCAACTCTAAAGTTCTTCGCCACCACAAAATGTAGCTGTTTTAAATGCCGGTGTGATCAAATCTGATCATATTGTTCTTTTGTGTCTTTTCAAGAGATTCGTTGACTTTAAGAAATATATAGAATTACCAGCGGCAACCTCCACTTCTGAAACGTTAGTCTCTTAAACCTGCATTCTCTCTAAAGGCCTTCAGGGGGCGACTCCTCCGGTCTGATTTCTATAGAAAACTATGAGAAAACTCTATGACTCTACTTCTCTCTTGATTTATTACCTCAGTAAACATTGTAAACATGAGTTTATGGTCTAGTTTCAAGTCTTCTTCAATACATCATGATGTTCATAAAGCAGAGTATGCTATTCAGCGTTCGGTTGTACTTAGCTCCACCCTTTTGTGTCACAAAAGCCAAAATTACGAATTTGAGCCTTCAATCTACAAACCAATGGGTGACGTCAAGGTGGCTACGTCCACTTCTTTATAGTCTATGAGAATACCACCATCTTTATCCTTTAACACTTGCCAGAGTTCCCTGTCCACACACCCCATTGAGAAAAATCCCTGTATGTAAATGTATCAGCTCCAAATTCAAATGATGCTGAACTGCTCTGTATATTATCCCCAAAAGAGCATTAATGACACATATCTGTTCCCAATTTTTTGTTTTTATAAGATATATGGGTCCTGACATGTCTTTTCTCATTTGGTTAAAAACACATTTTCCATAGTCCATAATGTGTTCGAAACCCTTATAAAAAGTAACAACAAAGCAGAGTGTACCAGTGTCTGCTGGACTATGGAAATTCAGAATATAAATTCAACCCATGCATTTACTTTATGGGGAGGGAATTATCTGATAACAGCACTGACATTGCCCCAAACCAAAACGCAGCCCATGTGACTTGAATACAGCATTGCTGCATAATTGCAAATCACACGTATCCTCACTAATACCCAGCTGTAATCCTGATATTAATCAGAAACGACTTCTGAACACAGAGGCTCCCATAAGAGAACTCAAATCCTCCTGCTTCTCTTTACGTCTTATTAACATGCGTCTAGTACCGGGACTGTCTCCGTGTAATTTAACTAGATTACATTTAGCTAATTCAAATCATCCCCGTTACACACATTTAAATTGGATTTCTCTTTACCTCAAAAAATACTAATTGTTACATGTAACTTCTTCTCATAATATTTAATCAACAACTTGCCTTGCCTGTCTGATTTGGTCTATAATTCAAATTTTCGTTTTGCAGGAATTTTGTATGGCACATTAATACAGTTTGGGACGTACAAGAGACAGAAAAAAAGCGTTCAAAGTAAATGCGGCAGTGGCTGACATGTCCTGAGTTTTAGTTTCTTAATATGGGTCAAGCTCCAAAACTGCTGAATCCTAGGCTTCCTGCTGTCTCACAGGGCAGACGCTTTGCTCCTGGCTCGCTCTTTTGCGGATGTCCTTGTTTTTTTCCTGCTTAAAGGTATGGACAGTGGATAGTGGAACCCCGGATACATATAAATCACAGGGACTCAAAACACCATATACTGTATATACTGTATATACTTTTTTAACTCCAACAGACCTAGAGGGGGATCATGTGCTCAGTCGTGTATGTGCGAGTGTGTATCCATCTGTCCAGGGCTAACCTTTTATTTCATTTCTTGCATGTGGGGCAATTTACAGCTCTTTGCTGCACTCTGACTGAATTTCTGTTCTTGTGTCTACAATATCAACATTTTATTCTTCATATGTGCAGTCATGTGAACTCAACCATCCAGTCTGATTATATCTTATTTTAGTTTTTGTTAGTTTTACATTTGACTTATTATTACACCTTTCTGTTTGATTACTTATGTATTTTACTTTCACTGTCCCCTTTGCTGCTGTAATACTGCAAATGTCCCCGCTGTGGGACTGATAAGTGATAATCTTATCTTATTTGATCAAATTTGTTCTGTTTTTTATTGCTTTTTATTGCCTATGTGAAGCACTTTGAATTGCTTTTGGGTTTGAAATGTGCTGTATAAATAAAGCTGCCTTGCCATCCCATATTGCAACTGGAGAGCATCTTTCATCAGACACCACGCCAGCCTGACAAACACCCACATTTTTGAAACTCCATGCTCCAGGTGGTAAAGCAGTCTTTCTGTTTGACTTTTTTCTCCAAGCTGAAGCCAAGATAACCCTGATGACATCATCAGGGTCATTTTCTCCAACTTAACAAAGCTCCTCCAGGAACACGTACCGCCACACCCCTGGTTTAATTTCATTTGTGGAACTTTGTTGCACGTCATCTCTATCTGTCCCGAGTTTCCTGTCGGCGTCATCAATGTCAACTCTGATGAAGAATCAAAAAACATGTCCTCAAACAACAAAAACAATAAGCTCCTTCAGAGCCAGAGAAGATACGGTGCTTCTGTTTTCACAGGCTGTGAAGTTAAGGTGGCCCTGAGGGTCAAAACATGACCTTTCACGTTGTGTTTTCTCAATCTTCTCTGAAACGATGTCATGTTTTGACCCTCAGGGCCACCGTCAGGAGTCTATTTAAGTGATCACCACTGACCTTTGATGTAACAAATCTACCGTCAACACTAATACAAACCTTTTACTTTGGTGCCCTTTATTTCCTAACTGTGCAAATCATTTGGATGTCATAATGTCGCAGTTTCTGCACAGCTCATATGCCTCATTTCCACCGTGTGGTTCGGCTCAACTCACTGCAGGTCCTTTTCTCTATTTAGTTTTCCACTGCGCATAGAACCCCTTCAGCGTAGGCGGGATTCTTAGCTGATCGCCATTGCGAAGTGACTGCAGTGACATCATCTTCAACGTGACCCTCGTCGGAAGACAGAACGTCTGCACTTTTTCAATTGTACGCCGTTTTGAATGGCCTAGTTTTGTGGGCTGCCATTTTGAAAAATCAGGTGCGAGTCAATGAAAAATTGAGATGGGCCTATCTGCAGTCTCGTAGCCTAAACAACTTCACGACAAGACACACCCCCTGAGTTAACCTCCGGGATAACTTATTTTAACCCAGACCACGATCTCTTCTTAAACCTAACCAAGTTGTCTTGGTGCCTAAACTTAACCAAACCTGGACCGTTTCAAGCAGGTATCATGTAGCAGGTGGGTTCTCTAGTAGTGTGAACAAATAGACCTGCCTGAAAAAAGCTCTTGCTACTGACTGTAGCTTGTTTTTTTAAAATTGGCCAGATTATGCAGGATGTCCTGTTAGTGACAGTGTTTCTGCAGTATTTCAACTCCACCCTCTTGTATCGACGTGCTTGGAACTTCAACCGAGGTGGTACCAAAAGAAGTACTAGGTACCAGGTACTGTCAACATTTTTTCCTCATGGAAAACAAGGCGGTAACCTCGGGTTCTGAAAAGTGGAGTCGCTCAAACTTGCATTCTCTTGACTGGCCATCAGGGGCGACTCCTCTGGTTGTAAAAAGAAGTCTGATTGTATAGAAGTCTATGAGAAAATGACTACTTCTGTCTTGATTCATTACAGTTTATGGTCTCAATCGCTAGTTTCAAGTCTTCTTCAACACAGTATGATGTTTATAAAGCAGAATATGCTATTCAGCATTTAGTAAACGATCTTCCTTTTAGAGTCATATAGACCATAAAGCCGATCCGGGCGGGGCTAATTTGTGATAGACAGGTCGCTTCCAGAGCCGTATACAGCGTCTCTACATCACTCCTCCATAGTCCAAATATGGTCACTTCCGTTCAGTGGTTGCAAAAAAGACCAAGATGGCGAGGGCCAAAATGCCAAACTCGAGGCTTCAAAACCACAGTCCACAAACCAATGGGTGACGTCATGAGAACTACGTCCACTCCTTATAAACAGCCTATAAAGTAAACCAGGGATTCCCAAAGTGTGGCTGCCTCTAGGGGGTGCGCGTGAGGAAAAATATCATGGTGGTCTAATGGTGCAGTCCTGTCTCCTAAAAATTACGTTCCCCCAAAACTAAAATGCATTCTCAATTACGTTTGACCACAAACGTATTTTCTCCCTGATTACGTTTGTGTTTGACGTATTACAAATACATTTCTCATCAACATATCTTTGCCATACTCTAGTCTTTATTATTTTTCTGTGATCTGCCTCGCCTCTACCCCCGCCACCCACAAGTTGTTGCCCCGCGGCCTGTTCCGAGGGCTGACAGACCTGACGATGGGGTGCCTCACGGCGGGGGCGGCTGGAGACCTCGCGTCCGGCGCCAACGGATGAGCGCCCATCACTCGGAACCATAAAACCAAGTCCCGGATTTCACCCCGGGGACATTCTGGAGGTATTGTGGCGGGTGATGTGCCTCGTTGCTGGGGAGGTATGAGCCGAGAGTGGCGGGGTGTTATGGAGGTATATTTTATTTATTTGTATCCATCTAACCCTAACCCTGCCCTAACCCTAACCCTAACCACTAGGAAGCCACGTCCCCACCCAAACCTAACCCTTAAGAGAGTCACGGTTACTCCCGGATTTTACACGCGGGCCTTTATGGAGGTATTGTAGCCGCGTAATGTTCCTCGTTGCTCGGCCTGGATGAGCGCGTTTCTGCTGGAGACAGGCGGCGTGTTGTGGTAGTATTCTGACGCGTAATAGGGAGAAGGAGAGGCGGTGGTGGAGAGGGAAAAAAATGTTAAAGTGTTAAAATGTTGATTAGAAACGTATTTGTAATAAGTCAATGTAATAAGTCAAACACAAACGTAATCAGGGAGAAAATACGTTTTTGTTCAAACGTAATTGAGAATGCATTTTAGTTTTGGGGGAATGTAATTTTTAGGAGACAGGGTTCCAGTCTCAGTGAGGTTCTGTCTAACAGCTGTGTGAAGCCCTCTTATTTACGTCGCCACCTGAACACCAAGCATGCCAGTGCAAGTCAAAAGCCCCTTACATTGTTTATATCGAAATTGGAGGAGTTACAAAACAGCCAAAA
This sequence comes from Anarrhichthys ocellatus, assembly GCF_004355925.1. Lineage (NCBI taxonomy): Eukaryota > Metazoa > Chordata > Actinopteri > Perciformes > Anarhichadidae > Anarrhichthys > Anarrhichthys ocellatus. Next base: position 1,063,089 of record NW_022280130.1, read on the forward strand.
ACAACTGCAGTCTCATTCATGTGTTGGGTCTACAAAAAACGCACTACGGGCTTCATATCTGGTCACAGAATAGCAAGAAAGGAGCTACCGCACACAATCGCCGAAGACGTGTGCTTGCCAGCTGACAAAGAGATGGTGGAATGTATGACTGGAGAGAGAGAAGCAAAAACGTTGGACATGATCCCGGTGTCCAACAACACTGTCGCGCCGCATCGATGCTTTGTCCGAAGACATCCTGGCTACATTAGTCGGTCGCGTGAAGAAGAGTGAGTTTTACTCTCTGCAAGTAGACGAGCCTACAGATGTGGCCAATCAGGCCACATCTGGTTTACGTCCGTTACCTTTTCGAAGGCACGGTGCAGGAAGATTGTTTGTGTTTTTTGTGTTTTTTATCTTGTAAACAAACGCCACGCGCGAGCAAACTGTTCTCTCATTGGTCCGATTTTTATGCTGCTATAAATAGGCTCTGTTGCTTTTTTTTTAAGGTGTGGGGGATTGGGGGTGCGTGAACCCGGTCGGGATGTAGAAGGGGGTGCGTGGCCTAAAAGGTTTGGGAACCGCTGCAGTAAACCAAAAAAAGTGGGAGTCAAGTTAAGTGGAGCTGTGCCAGGCCGTACCATGCAGTGGAAATTTTACAATAGATTAATAAAATGCATGTATGAACCTTTTTTCCACCATACCCTATGCATAAAGAGTACCATTCTGTGAAAATAGTGTGAATTATTTTGTGGCTCTAGAGGGGCTTTGTCAAATCTGAGAAAATAATCCTAATCATGTCATCAGGGTGATTTTAGCTTTACACAAAAAAAAGAATTGCGTTATTCGGACATATAGTCTTTATTAGGGACTAAAACTCAGGATGTTCTGTCCTTCTTTGCATCACTTTTGACCGTGTGTTCAATAAAAATGCAATAAATCAACAACATACTGGAGGCAGGTTGGAAACCAGTGTTGACACTGCGGTACATTTTTCTGCTGGTGCGGTTTGAATTAGTTTGAATAGTTTTGAAAAGGATTTATAGAGCTACGGATCACGTAAGGCCTTGAGTTTGAACAAACTCCCATATCCCTCCTCCTCCTCCTCGCTCTTCCTCAGTCCCTGCCAACAGGCATAAAAGGTGCCAGATTAACACACTGGTACACATACATTGGAAATGCTCACAGAGTATCTGCTCGTGTGTGTGTGTGTGTGTGTGTGTGTCAGGATAATTGCCTGGATTTATGGGTGACAAGAACAGTTTACTGTGTCATTTGGATTTTCAGGGACAAGGGTTCACTTACCGGTGAATGTGACAGACAAAGAGCCCAGAAAGACACACACATACACACACACACTAACACACACACACATACACACACAATCTCAAACTGACTCGGATTGCGTAGGAGTTTCAGGGTTTAGTGTTTGCATGTCGCGCTGATATCTCGCGTATTGACTGTGTGGGATGGAGGAGCACTACATGTAAGGAGACAGATGCTGGAGCTCCCAATTACACTCACACAAACAAACAAACAAACACTGACTGTCACACACACACAGACACGCACACACACAGATTTGCATGATGCCCAAAATCTGCAATGAAGCTGATGCCAGCGCTACCGAATGTCCCGCAGATGAACTCCTGCTACTGAGATTCACACTAAGCCAAGGGGAGTCTGATCAAATACTCCAATTCCCTACTGTTACCCCCCCCTCCTGCCTAAACACACATGCACAGACACAAAAACAGAATATGGGATGGCGGCTGAATACTAATGTCGGACCTATTTACATTTCAAGCTGCACGACTGTCAGCACATCTCTGTTCGGGGAGAGAGAGCAGGGGAATTGTCGAGAACGGGGTTCAATTGTTCTCGCCTCGCTCTTAGTTTTATTCCAAACCTTTAAACCCACCAACATAATGTCGGGATGCTCTCACATCAAGGGCTGATAATGAAACTACAGTCAAACGCTGTTTCATCTCTCGTTTTGTTTACAAAATCCTGCCTTCATGCTGCTTTTTCCCCTCCCGGAGAAGGCAATAGCGCGGGTCTCCTTTCATTCCGTCTCTTTGGGCTCCCGCGTCGCGTCAGGCAGGCCGACCCACTAAAAGTAGTCGAGCGCTGCCTTCGTGAATGGCGCGGCTCTTCAAAGTCTGGACCTATTCGGGCGCTCTCATTAGCTGTTCACAGTCAGTTGTCCAGTCAGTTGTTGGGATGAATAGATTATACAATTTTCAGGCTCAGGAGGGGCCCTGGTTCGACGTGACACTTTCTGTGTGGAGTTTGCATCTTCTCCCCGTCACAGCGTTGCTTCTCTCCTACTGCCTCCAACAATCCAAAGACATGCAGCTGAGGTTAACTGATGAGTCTAAACTGCCAATAGGTGCGGACGTGAGGGTGAAGGGTTGTCTGTCTCTACCTGTGACAGGGTGTGCCCTGCCTTTGCTCAACGTCAGCTGACTCTAAACAGGATAAGCAGACGATAGATGGATGGAATTCAATTTTCAATTACATTTATTTGTATGGCCCAAAATCACAAATTTGCCTCAGAGGGCTTTACAACCTTTATTAAAGGTTTTGGTTCACCAGATCACAACAAAAATATCAATTTTATTACATTTGAATTACTTTTCCTTCTGCCTCCCTGCAGCAGTGGTTCTGGGCCTTTAGTGATTCTTAAGCAGCACTGGGACATTTCAATCAACATCTATCGCTCATAAACCGTCATCATGTTGAAATCCCCACCTGTAGCGGTAGATGCACTGTAAGCTGGCAAGTGGTTTAATGCTTTCTGGTGTTTAAACATTTGGGCATAAGTTTCCTGTTAGTCCCACAGCTAAGCAATGAGCATTTTGTGCTGTCAAATTGTGAAGTGAGTAGTTCAGGGGGTGCTTGCGTAGGAGCGGTGCTGTCCATGGTATTGAAACAGAGCGGACAGACACACAGAACTTGCACGGTTGCTTTTGGCTGCTCGCTGTTTGTGGTAGTATACAGAACTGTCGGCCCTGAGTCCATTTTAATCAAGACGAGGGAACTTTAAGTGCAACCCCCCCCCCCCAAAAAAAACCGAAAGAACTCATGAGTGTTAATACTTATTCCTGCAGCATTCCGTTGTGTCGGTTCTAAATGACACGACTAAGTTCTGCGTGGCATCGCGTGATTGATTACTGGAGAAATGCCCTCATTAGCCCTTTGATTTCCACTTGCACCTGTTACTGCCGGAGCGAAAAGGTGCATGAACCTGCTTCATTTGGGAACGACAAAAGAAAGAAGAGCGTTCTGATGACGGCGGAGCTATTAAGATTCAGGAGGGGCGAGATTTATTCAGAAGAGACGGGCAAAGTGCAAGATGGACAAACTTTTGACAGGAAGGAAGACAAACAAAAGAAAATCGAGCAAACATGTCAGACATCCGGTTAAACCGCTGCTCAACAGCCTCACTCTGAACAGGTTTTCACTGGAACTACTTTGTACAGAAGAAAGAGCAGCGGCATAACCAGTAAACATGCTTGTTTGTTTGCGCACTGATCGTTTATATCACGACGGTGTATACCGGCCCAGGCTTTTGTGTTTGTTTGTGTGGCGTGTAGCAGCGTTTCTTACTCATGCACTTGTTTACATAAATCACTGAGTTAGGAACTGAGTTAAGCAGCACAGCTCCCCCCCCCCCATCCATCTATCTATCTCCCCCGGTCCCTGTATTCCTTGCTCCACTTATCCACTTATCCGCAGCATCGCCCGCAGCTACCCATCTGAGAGCGGAGCGGAGAAAATGAGAGAATCAACTCCAAAGTGGCGGAGGATGATGTGTAAGAACAATCATTGTGCCAGGAGGCACCGTAAGCCCTTTGGAATAGGAGGGTTCATTTACGGAAATTCTTAACCCTGTTGCCTTTTTCCTTTTCTGTTTCTCTCTCAGAGCATCAGTGGGGTCTGTTTGCAGACTGTCAAACAATCAGTTCGCCAACTGAGGGTGTCACAGCCGGGTCACGAGACATTTTAATCAGACATTCACACACACACAGAGACGGAGGTACTGAGTCAAACATTTGGCCAGCAGGCATCCACCAGCTCGTGGCTGACTAGAATCAGCATTGTAGGCCTACTCTGCGCTACGGAGCAGTAATCCACTTATACAAGTGCAGTCCTGTATTGCCCTCTTTAGGAGGAATGGTGAAGTGAAGAGGGACTTGTTAAATGTAGAATGGCTGGGATATGTTGGAACCAATCTCCACACTCACTCAGACTCGCTCAGACTATGAGTCGCGGTTCCGCAAAGTCCGTGCGGGTTTAGGGCTGTCCCACTGTCAAACCCACTGTTTCAGGGCCTTTATGAACACTTTCCTTAAGTCCGCATTTCTGCAGACTTTGCCTCAATTCCCACAATTTATAGCAATGTCACGTTAAACACAGGGGTTACCAGTGGAAGCCGGAGAAGTAAAAAAAGGTCAACAAAGAGGACGGCACACGGGTGTTCAGCCTGGCAGATTACATTCACTCAGAATCATTAAGGCTCATAGATCGAACACAAAAACACATGAGAGCAGAAGAATTATACAGATCATATCTCACAGATTTATTCATCACACATTTCATTTTGTTATTTTGACAAAAACAAGTAAATACATTATTTGACAATGACCTCTCATCTTGTAACGTTGACGTTTAAATCAGGGAGTAAAAATTATAAAATAAATACTCACAATTGTACATTTTCTGACGTTGTCATGGTAACGTGAAATGTTGCAGCAAAGTGCTGTCCCATTAGTATGTTTACTATTTCCGTCCTTTGCAGCCTCTCGCGCTCAACCTTTTAACAGGTGACCTCAGTTAAGTCCCCGAGGGTTCAGGGTTTAAGGCTTTAGGGGAGACTAACCCCCCCCCCCCCCCCCACACACACACACACTCTCTGTACATTTTCCATTTTCTATGTTCTGTTTGAGTACCTATTAAGCCCCTCTCCCACTGGAGGAAAAACCCACAAACACTCACTAACATGTGGTGTTTAGTGGGAAAGATTACAACACGACATTGATTCTCGGGACAGATGACTCTGCTGTAGTCACAGGGATTCATCAGCTCTGATCGGCAGTGATGGCAACATGACAGATTTCACCCCCCGTTGCGGGTGCAATGCCATATGATGCGCATGAATAATAATGATAATAATAGTAATAATAATAACAATAATAATAATTATTATTATTATATTTAATTGTATTTGTATAGTACACTACAAAATACAAACAAGGCGCTTCCCATACAGGGTAAAATATTTATAGTGCAATGTTAAATCTAAACAGGTTAACCAAAAGAACTATGCAATAATTAAACTTAACAGGGATAATAATTATAATGTATAAACGTACAAAACATACAATTAATATGAAATGTTGGCTGGGTTACTTTAAAATGTAATACGATACAATTACTATTCACCTGGTAAAAATGTAATCAGAAACCAAGTATCACGCATAAAAGTAGGGTAATGAGATTACTTTCTGTTACTTTTGTATGACCTCAATACCAAACAAATGAAGAGAGAAGACAAAAGAAAGAAGGGTGTGGTGTTCAGGACTTCTCCACATTGAAGAGAGAAGTATCGCACTTTTTACTCCACTATATTGATCTGGCAGCCGTAGTTACTAGTTACTAACAAATTAGCGATTTACATTTCAATATAAATATGAGGAGCTTTTAAAATACAATACATTGATAGAGATGAAACCCGTGGCTCCCAACCATTTTTGGCTTCTGACCCCTCATGAAAAAAGCAGTTGCGTCTCCTTGTCATGTTTCAGATGAGTTGTCTGCAATTCTACCAAAGAGTAAATCACCCTCTGAACCTCACAGAAAGTGTTATTTCAATAACTGTCCAATGCACACGCACACCCATACACCCACGCACACTGACCCCTCCGATTTGTCTTGTGAGGTTGGGTACCACTGGGCTGAACGATCTAACTGTATAAAATAGCTCAAAACAGTTCCAGCTTGAACAGCTACAACAGTAAAATGCTGCTGACACATCAGTATTAACATCTAATAATGTCATATATAATAATATGTTGGACAGAATGAGTACTTTTACTTTGATATTTTAAGTTCATTTTGCTTATAATGCTAACTTAGTAGGACTTTTACTTATAATGGAGTATTTTGTACTTTGTTGCATTGGTACTATTACTTGAGTAAAGGATCTGCATACTTCTTAAACCACTACAGAGCCGACAGCACACAACGCCAGCTTCAGGATGTTTTATCCAAAGCCCCGGGAACCAAACAGAAGTGCCAGTTAGTTTGTGATTGAGTCATTAGCACAACTTCATTTGGAAATATGCACCAATATGTGCAACGTCAGCAGAAATGGTAGGTGTTCGTTCTAGTTGGTTAAAAACAAATCTCAGCACACGGTTGAGCAGCTGTTCTGGAGCTTTTAATCGTATCACACAAACTCCATCTGCAGGTGAAGTCAGGGAACTGTCGAGGTTCAAACGTCCATTCTTTGAGTCCGTGTTGGCTCGACAGCCAAGCTTCAAAGTTCATTCCAGACCTTAGATGCAGACGCTGCACAATAGTCTCACAATTAAAACTATTAAAGTCACTAATGACTAATATTTATTTTAACTAGTTCATTAATCACTAGATAATTAACAATATCACTAACTAGTTATTACCTGCTCGATCTCACCACTTGAACTAGATTGTGACTCAGGGCTCCTCAACATGACATGAAATACAAATGACATTGTGCTATAATGGTGCACATTCTCAAACAGAATTACCATTAATCAAATTGCCACAAAAAGTCAACAAGAGAGCCCTGAGGGTGTGAGAAATATACTGATGTTTTTATACATCTGTTTGATATGATCATTTAACAAAAGTGTCACAAAATCATGGATAGTGATGCGTATCTTATAATTATAGCAATGTTTAACAGGACGCAGACACACTTTGGCAAAGATATGAGCATTTGGAACGTGTTCAGCACACGGATGCAATGAGTGGTTTATGTCGCAAGGATTTGGTATCATAAATAATCAAGTCTTATATGTGTCTAGCGATTAATTAACTAGTTTTTAAACCCTCCACCACCACAAAGATACTCCACTACAAGTAAAAAGTCTTGCGTGCATAAAAGCACAGAAGCAATTATCTGTGAAAATGTACTTGAAGTATCAAAGGCACTGCAGTAAACAGCCCCTAATGTAATATTATTATACATGACATCATTAGACCGCAAATGCTGATGCAACAAAGTGTAAGTAGCATTGTGCTGTTGCAGCTAGTCGTGGTGGAGCTAGTTTTAAATACTTGATATGCTGGTTAGGTGGTTCCCAACCGAGGGCTCAGGGCCCCTCCAAAGGGTCGCAAGAGCAGTCATGAAAAAAAACTTCCACGCACATATTTGTATACATTTTTTAGACTTTAGACAGGAAATTGCTTGCTAACAACTCAAATCTCACATCTGAAACATGACAGGGAGCCCCATCCACACACAGATTTTTTTCAGAAGCCAAAAAGGTTGGGGACCACTATTCAAATCTTTAATAAGGCTTTCTTTTGATCTTTTGTATAAAATATGAATCTGAATAGTAGCTTGTAACTGTCAAATAAATGTATTGGAGTGAAGAGTAGACTAGTTAGTGGAAGTATAAAGTAGTAGAATGCTGCTCATCCCATCTAGACTATTACACGCTACAATCTCTGAGCCAATCTCTGACGGCCAAGACCACAGGCTGTCTATAAGAAGTGGACGTAGTCATCGTGACGTCACCCACTGGTGTGTGGACTGCCGTTATGAAGCCTTGAGTTCAGTGATTTTGCCGTTGCCATCTTGGAATACAGCCGTCGCCATGTTGTTTTTTGCAGCCAATGAACAGAAGTGACCATATTTGGAATGAGGAGGAGTGACGTAGAGACCGTATCTGGTAGTGGGAGCAATCTGTCAATCACAGTAAGCCCGCCCTAAACCACAATCTGCTTTATGGTCTATTTGACTCTAAATGGACCATCATTTACTAAATGAACATCATGCTGTATTGAAGAAGACTTGAAACTAGAGATTGAGACCATAAACTCATGTTTACAATGTTTACTGAGGTAATAAATCAAGAGAGAAGTAGAGTCATTTCCTCATAGACTTATATACAACCGGAGGAGTCGCCCCCTGCTGGTCAGTAGAGAGAATGCAACTTTTAAGACACTTCTGCATCGGCTTCACTGGGCAAAACCGGAGGTTAAGACTTCCTTTTCCGTGCACTGCTCATTGTTTACAGTCCGACTAGCAACTCAATTGAGATGTGAGACTGAGAGAGTGCACTATCGTATTCTTTAGCCAGTTTACAAGCTAACGTTAAACCAATGAAAACTTAAAACGTTGTTAGATGGTCGCCAATGGGTTTCCAGATTGCAGTCCAGCCAAAGACTGCTCCAATGTGATTTGTTACTATACTACTAGGACTACAAACGGAAACCAGAACGCTTCCGCTTCCAAAACCTTGTCCTGTTGCCTCCATGTGAATGCAGAATCTGTTTATAGAGACTAAACACACTATGACAAGGAGCACTAGATCTCTGTGTTGGTGTTCCCTTTCATTTCTCACCCATCTTTACATACAACCTCTCAAAACCGAAAACCTACTCTGTGCTGGATGAAAAACAAATGTGAACCTCTCCGTTGGTCCACGCCGGTTGAAACTCCCAACTTTTCTGTCAAGGCTACTTTAACATCTGGGTCAATTGAGGTTGTATTTACAGGCCGTTCTCCCTGTTGCATTGCAGTTTAACATACAAGGCACAAGGTGGCGGTGCTACACAGATGTGGAAATGGCATGGCGCTCTTCCAACTAATCATGGTTGGCTGAAACTCAACATTTAATCACAAGCATGAATCAAATGTGTTGCACCTCAACAGTTGGATAATAAATAGGGTTTTTAAGTGAATAAAACAAACTGTTATCTTTGAATTCGATGCACGGACACTGTGTAATCTGAGTTTTTTCTGTTATGCATGTCAGTTCCGTTCCCTACCTGCAGGACACACACTGTGAATTAGTCATCAAGCCCAGAGGTGTGCTATAAACACGTCCCTGAGGTCCAAGGACGTCTTTATTGTCGCAGGAGTATGCAAGAACTCGGTCTGAAGGATGATCCGGAGGCAACTGTGAAGCCACAAAGAGAGAGGCGAGAGTCCCTTCCCCGGTTGCTGTGGCAACATACCTGCCCCCCCCCCCCCACTCCGGCATCATCCCTGAACACGGAGACATGAAGTACCTCTGATATGGAAGAAGCAAGAGAGAGAAAGAGAGAGAGCAACAGACAGAGAGGTATAGAGACAATATGGGGCATTTTAACAGTTTCTCATCACCTAAAACAATGCTGAGCAAGCTCTCATATTCTGATCAGGATTCTGCAGCCTGCACTGACATAGAGACCCACACACACATGCACACAAAGCATGATGGGAACAACTCACATTCCAAACAAGCCCTCAGCATGCAGCCTACAATTTGACGGCAGAACCTCACTCGAGCTCACCACACGAGTGGGTGGACCTGGAACTCAATAAGCCTGAAACACAAAGGTTACTTCCACCCAGAGCCTCCAGACCTCAATCAGGTTTTACAAAAAGATTGTTGCAGCACAACCACATTTACATTGTGTACCCACTGAGCAAATGATTGTTGAAATTAAAATACCCAACTTTGTTTGGAGAGCTACACGAGGCATCAATTAAGCTGTAACTGACAATGTACCAGGTGGGACAAAGTCATTGGAATCATATAATTAAGTCTCAAGTCTTTGCACTCAAGTCCCAAGTCAAGTGCCATGTGCTACCCTTTGAGTTTCCAGTCCGAAACAAGTCACTATGCACTATTTACCAAATGTAATGCACCTAAACAACAGAGAAACAATATACTACATTTGCAAAAATCGTGAATGTTTTTTTCTCTATTTTGTTAAAACAAGTTTGTTAAAGACTTAAGTGTGACTGAATTTTTTTATGAAAAAAGGATGTGAGGAATTAAGCGTTGACCTGCTGAGAACTTATAGTGTTTGTTAACTCAAGAAATGAAGGGAAATTATGTGATTCAACATTTTTTTTTTTAATCTCTGGTCTTTGGGGGAAAGGTATCGAGTGTTTGTAAGTCAAAAGACTGGAGTGGAAGTCTAAATCAGGTTGCAGGTCTTTTTCTTATTTTGTCAAGTCAAGTCACCAAATTCATGACTCGGTCTGACCCGAGTCCAAGTCAAGCCAAGTAGAATAACTCAGACCGACAGGCTCAGCTCACTATTATCAAACTTGCCTTAATTCAGTTCTCCACAAATAATCAATTTCTGCAATCTCTGAATAGCACGGGGAGTTGGTCAGTGTTTCTGTGGGTTTATATCAGGGCTGTTTGCCCATGTAGCACTAGATTAGGGTCTTGATTGAGGGACTTAAGCTCATTCACACTTACAGTATATACGTAACTCGGTTATCTCCAGTGGTGGAAGAAGTCCTTAAACATTTTACGGAAGAAATGCCATAGAACTACTCGGTTACAAGTAAAAGTAACTAATTCACTTTTACTTGAGTGGAAGTAGAATTGTGAGCATCAAACTGTACTTAAAGTGCCCAAAGTAAGTACTTGTGCAGAACCATGACCCATTTCAGATATATATATATATATATATATATATATATATATATATATATCTGGTAACGGTGGGGTTATTTTAAACTAATTTATACAGCTTAATTTATAACAATGTATCATAGTTTATTTGCTGATAATATTATAATATATATTATATTTTGCATCAATGAAATAAATCTGCAGACCTTTAAAATAAATATACATGAAGACATGTTGACCCAGTTGATCTGGATTCTCGTGGGTCCGTTTAAAGGTCTGAAAGTGGTAGAACAGGGTCCAAGCAATTTAGGCATTTTTTTATAATGACTTGAGGCAATTTGGCATTGTGAAATTTAGTTATAGATTCTCATCACAGTCTTAAGAAAAGAAAAAAGCATAATTGTATGAAATCTATCACCGATATAAACTGGATAACCTGTGCACAGTTAACCTGTGAGTGTGATTTGCAGGCTTTACAGCTTAATGCTATGCAACTGTTTTCTACCTGCATCTCATGCTGCAGCGGGATGCCAGGTGGGGAGAAGAAGGTTAGCCTCAGTAGCAGCAATACCGCAGTCAATCTGATTCCTGAAACATACGTGATCATTTCATACAAAAGATGATTGTGCACGAACCTATAATTAACCAATGTTGCTTTGTGGTCTTTTGGGAGCCACTAAATTAAATGTTTGCATCCAACCTGAGGGCCTCTTTTTGTTTTCTTGACAGTACTGGTTCAACCGAGCCTGCTAACGGAGGCGGGGGAACAAAATGCTAAAAAGGTTCTAACGTGCAGCCAAAGTGGCCAATACAAAGGACGGTCGTGTTTCAAATCGGCCAATGAGAGGAGCGGAGTGCCGCGCTGCTCCTCTCACTGCCCCGCAGGGGCGGTGCTTGTCCTCGAGGAACCCACCCCTCGAGGCCGCAGCGTTTGGTTGCACACGGGCTGCAGTTTCAGTTTGTTTTATTCACCATTTTGAGTAGCCGAGGGTAAAAAAAAAAATTAAGAATATTTGCGTTTGGAGGACGAGTCGCCGCCGTACTTTTATTTTCACGCGCTAGCTCGGACGGCGGAGTTGTGCGCAAAGCTCGCGCCCCTCGGTGTTTCGCAGAGCGGGAACCAATATTTTTTTTCACTGTGCTGCTTCTTCTCCCCCCCTTCTTTCTTACATCCTTAACCTCTACAGTATTCCTGCAAAATGTCAAGACCAGTGAGGTAGGTGCTAAATATGTCCTCCGCTCTACGTAACGTTAATAACGGACACCGCGCAGGCAGGCTTCGCAGATAACATGCACGCCTCGACCATGTTGCGGTTTTTTTTGAGCTGGGAATGTGTTTATTTCATGAAAAAATAATGGGAATGTGTGCGCGTGTGCTTCCCTGCTCGCGTGTGTTCACCCTTCCCTTTCTAACATGGATCCCAGCGGCGTGGACGGTTCGCCATGTCTTGTTGAGAGACGCGCTGTGTCGTGTCTATCATGCTTCTTTTTTTACGAATCCATGATGTGCATTGTTGGCTGCTATGTAGGCCAAGCGGAAAAAAATAGGCGGTGTGATTTAACCAGCTACGTTTTACGGCTCACTTACGCCAGGCCTGATAACATTTTTCCCTCTCTGCCTTGAGAATGAGAATATGGCGACCCCATTCATCCAGGGGAGGCTCTGAAAACGCCAACACCCCCCACCACCACCACCATCGAAAATGTAAAAAAAGGAGAAGAAAACGACCAGAGGTGGTGTCTGGCCTCAGGATTTGATATTGTTGCCGCGCAGACTGGGTACGATACCGTAGTACGCTTGTGTCGCATTTTTATTGCATTTAGAACATTTTTGTCGGCTAAAAACAATATAAAACAGGCGTGTTGGTCTGTGAAAATGTCGTTGTCGGACAACAAGAGTTGAGCAGAGCGGATCTACATTTTCGGTGCTGGCAGTAAATTAACGCCGCTGGCTGATGTCAGAGGAAGGCGGAGAACTACAAAAAAGCCCCCCCCCCCCGCGTGATTGTAACGCATGAGGTATTTCCAGGCCCCTTTAATACAAATTAAAAACGTCCTTTAACTTGATTAGAAGTCATTTTTGTGCTCTCTGCTCTAATTTTAAAGTTGAACCTCGAAATCCCCCCCCCCCCCCCCCCGATACCTCAAACTAATAGAACCACAACATCAGTAAGACACTTCCTTTTTTTTTTTTTTTACTTAATTAACATTAATCTTACGGTCACACACCAACAGCACCCTCAAAAGTAATTTTTGTTTTGTTTTTAATGCTATTTTTTTTATTGAAAGGTGTCAATTAATAGAAGCCCAAAATTTGAAGAAAACAATGCTTCCTCAACATGCAAAGCCATTATGACCAATGATCCATTGTGAGAACTTTGATTAAAGCTCAACCAATCTCCCCAATGCTGCTGAATAAGATTGTATTTTATATTTACTTTGAGATTGAGTGTGTTTACACACAGTGAATTTACACAACACGCATGTAAACATGCGTGTTGTGTAAATTAGGGCAGAAGGGAAAAAAAATGTGGCCAAGTCATTCGTCTCAATTAGAGGCAATGCCATGTGGCTGTAGAAATACGTTAAAAACTAATATGATTTTACAGGGCAAACTGTGGCAGAATAATTAAACGTTCAGACAGAGGCTGTGGTATGTGGAAATAATCAAATTTAACTTGAATTATAGCAAGATTTCTGGGGGTCATCTATATTACTAATAATGTCCCAAAGTCAAAACACCACATTTTCTTGAGTGAGGACCTGTTAGTTGTGGGTTAGCCTGTGAAGTTAGCGACACCTTCGGCTCTGGCTAACTTAAGTGGTTAATTATTAACAACCCTAGTAGGGCATGAAATGTTCTGTTTTTGTAATGTAATACAAACTTACTTTTTCCCCCGAACCTGAATTTCTGGGGTAGTGATACATGATGGTAACAAATACCCAAATATGTTAAACAAACAAATCTATTAACAAACACTTGGTGATAGTTTTTCTGCTGCATTTAGTCCGTTTAACTAACTGACTGGGCCCTTGCTGGTTGGATATCCCCAGTTTGAATATAATGACTAGTAGAGCTGCAGTTAGCAATCATTTTCATTATCTTTTGATCAATGAGCCAATCATTTTCTTGATGAATTGTTTTGCCTGTAAAATGTCAGAAGATAGTGAAAAATGCCCTTTTGTCATTTTTCACAGCCCACTGTGATGTCCTCAACCGTCTTGTGTTGTCCAAACAGACAATTCAAAGTCTTCAGCTTTTCATTTACAACAAACACAACTATCAATTCGTCCCACTTTAGAAGGAAAAAATAGTTGCAGATTTATCTTCTGCCGGTTGATCGGCTGATGTTTGGTGCTTTTAATGAGTTGCAATGGCTTCTTTCACGCTTCGTATATTTCAGTGTTAAAAGTAATTTCTGGGAAAGGTGCATGGCCCGTTTGAACGTGAGAACAAATCGTAACTCGAAGCAAAAAAAAAAAAAAAAAAAAAACCCACAGAAGGATATGCAGACTTCCTAGAACGTTGTTGGCTAGTACCATGCAGGACGTTGCGCTCTCTGATGTTCCTGACATGTGAACGGTAATGCTGTTACACATGTCTGAGGCTTTGACTGTGGTGTGTGTGTGTGTGTGTGTGTGTGTGTGTGTATGTGTGTGTGGTTGTGGTTGTGGTTGTAATCTAAGGACGTGTAAAAGTTTCTGGCACCGTGACCCTTCCCCCTCCCTTCCAACCACCACACACACACACACACACCTCTCCAGCGTGGCTAGGATCCACAGATGTGTAACCAGTGCTTGCAGACTATTTCATTTTGACCTTTTTTGTGTTTTAAAAGTTTGTGTGCGTGTGAGCTGTACGTAAAGCACTTAAGATTGTGTTTGAAAGGTATCCACATCAATGAAGGATGATTTATCTCTGGTTTTAACCTCGCACCAGTGCGGCTTCAACAGGTGTGTGTTACCTGAGCTATAGTCGGCTGCTGTCACCTGAGGCTTCCCCCATATACACTTCTCCAGATTGGCCATGGAAACTGTAGAAGGTAGACTAGTGTCCAGTTCAGTGCCCCCCAGCTGGAGGCTGTTTGTGGTTTCTCAAACCAAATAACACAAACAAGACTTTCATACACAGCGGACTTGTTGCTGTTGAAATGTGGACATGACCTCTTACATCTCTGTAGCCCCCTCCACCCCCACCCAGCAGCCATTTGCATGTCTAATATTAGGCGGGGGCAGTGAAGTAACTTTGTCCTGTGTAAACGTAATGTGATACAGTGTGTATTCTTCTTCACAGAAACAGGAAAGTGGTGAACTACTCACAATTCAACGAGTCTGATGATGCAGGTAAGAGATGCCTTTCAATATATGTGCTCGTAACGGTGGGCGATGTGGATAAAAGCCCTACTTTGTGTGGTATTTTACACCGTGATATCCATGTATACTGTAATATATTGACTGGAAAGTGAATTGAGACATTGTTGATGGACGGAAAAATACAGATAGTAATGTCTGCTTTTGGCTGATCTGGCAAATTAAGTTCCTGGTCGATCAAGGCACCTTGTTCCATTGATGCAAAAGGTAAAAATCCAATAATACCATAAAGTCCTGCTCATTGATTAGCAACATTGTCCAGAATGGTAAAATACATCCAGAGATATTGAAGGTATTAAGTGTAAACAAATTGGCAACATTTCTGACTAAAGACTTGTGTATTACTTGCATATTTTTCAACCCAATACTGTAGAATACACTCCCAGGTGTCGGCCATATTAATATATTATTACCGGAACTGCTGCTGAGGGGAAGCCCAAAACCTGATCATAATGCGGAGTTAAACAGCTCGTTCTTTATTTTAACATGAAATAATTCAGTGATATTTTATTACCTTTTTTAATCCAGCAATTATATAGGGATGTCACAATACCAGGAATGTAGTAGTGGATACAAATATCAGTAAAATATGTTATCGGTCCCTGATGATCGGCCCCATCTCTATTGGCAAAAACAACAAGATTGCCTTTGAACACATCATGGTAACTAAATAATGTAGCTTTGGGCAACACTAATTTTAAATTAATAAAACTTGGAACACATCATAATGTAGCCTCCGTAATTTAGCTGTTAGCTTCGTTATTGAGCCAATCAGGACTGCGCTGCCCACCGGCTGCTTCCAGCTAACAAACAGTTCCCCTCCTGCCGGTTTCAACATCAATTTTTTGTTCACAGTGTAGCATTATCATGGAGATTTGTTTATCGTCCTCAGGCAACGGCTGTCACAATAACCGCATTATCACAATACTGTTAACAAGCCAAGAGCAGTGGATGGCAAGCAACCACCACGAGCGATTTGTTCACGCTTTTTATTTTGTAATTCTTTGCAATGGGAGTGCATCATATTTGCACTATGCTACAAACAAACGGCAACAGCGTGACGAGGCGCCGAGCGCTGCACTTTTTTTTCTTTCTTTTTTGTCACTGAGAGTTGAAACTCGTTCAACACCGCATAACTATTGTGCCATTTCCTCTGTGACGTTTTCCACATATGCTACAAATATCTCTATTGAGTGTGACTTTGAAAAACATACAGTAAAACTATTAGTCTGTGTGGCCAACTGCAAACGATAACATGTCCTTGTATGTGGATTCATGCGAGTGAAATACTCGAATCTTGTCCCCTCTGCAGATGAGGAGTATGGTGAGAATAAGCCCAAGAAGGTGCGCGCAACCCCTCGTGAGCCCAAGCACAAGCGCTCAAAGAACTCACAGGAGGATAGGTGAGTCCTCGGGATAGATTGGGAGCACTGGCGGTGCTAAACGGCTCTCTGTAGCATGTTTAGTGCTGTGACATTTTTAGAAAATGTGTTCATTTTATGGGTTTGTCCTTGAAAGCATGACACGTTTACATGTGTTTCACTAATAACAATCTTGAACCATGCTTCAACCCATTGACATGGAGAGGAGCCAAATTTGGCCCCCGAAGAACACAGCAGCTTTTGTATGAGCAGGGTAGATGCAACCCACCTGAGGTAGTTGGGCAGAGTCAGCACTTAGACACCAGGATGGAGTATATAGAAGGGCCTGGGTAGAGGAGGAAATTTACCTTGCGCAGCAGCTGGACTGTCGCACTCACACGAAAGTCCATCTTGTCAGACCTTGGAGTAATACGTTTGTGTCTGGTAAGCCAGAGCACGGACCAATCGGCATCCTTTGAGGAGCTGCTGGCTTAGGTGTGTGCGAGATGACACTGAGGGGCGACAGTTAGTCCAAAACATGGCAGCTCCCGAAGAGGTTAGCGTAGATGCTGCAATAGCATCAGATCTTTAAGTACTAGAGTATTTCTTCATTAAAAGAAGAGCAAAGAACGGCTCTACAGGCTTTTCTACATGGAACAGATTTATTCGCTCTTCTCCCGACCTGCTTCGTTAAGAGTTGATTGACTGATGGTTCATCCAATCTCCTGCCAAGAGCCTGCTCTTTTCCAAACACTTTCCAACGATGGCTTCTCAGACGCTTCTGCATAACAAACCATCTGGCGGGTCAGGTTAGCAGAGAAAGAGTAGTTGATCAAATACATGTTGAGAAGGGAGAAAGCCAGGTGTGCTGTAGCAGTGAGCAGGACTGGGTTTGCTGACTGCCAGTTGATGCGTGTAAATGAGTGAAAGGAGGTGGTGTATGGTGGCAAAGAGGACATTCAGCAGCTCTAGTGGACATTCCTGCTATTAGCATGCCGATTGCACACTCCCTCAATGAAATACAGCACCCGTGTCTTAGGCCCTGTCCACATTACTCCGTTTTTACTTGGATGCAGAGTTGTCAAATAGAACCGATCTCCGTCCACACGGGAGTTTCAGCATCATTCTCGAGTTGATCTGCATCCACACGGCAGCCTTCGAAGGCGGACAGCACGTGACCATTAACGTACACTGGGCATGCGTGTGACGGTGTAAACAGGAAGTGGATTGCTTGCTTAGTTAAAAAAAAAAAATACGACAGAGTAATAAAGTAGTCTTTAATAATGAAAGGTTGTATTTGATACTTAAGATCTTCCTCTAAAATCTCCCTCTATAAACTCAAACAGACACAGTTCGTGGAAAGTTTTAGAAGTTTTATTTTTCAGACGTAGTACAGCGCTGCAGGTCTATCTCTCTCTCTCACATCAAATTTACTTTAACATCAACACTTACACGTAAACGCTTACTAGATTATGGGTCCATCAATGTGGTCAACACACGTCTCTCACTCGTTTCCTCCGTGTTGTTGATGTCTGTTCTCACTAGTAGCTCTGAACATCACGTCCGCCTAGCTAGCTTCTAAGCTAATTTTAACATTACCGCCAATGGAGAAATGCTAACCGCGATTAGCATTTAATACAACACAAATGTTATACTAAACACGCGAATAGAATATATCTACGTACATCTTTTCATGCTTCATAAAGACATACTTACAGACTAAGGTCTCTAAAGTCTACCAAACTGAAGAAGTAAAACGTTAGTGCAGCGTGTCTTATTAGAATCTAAAAACAACAAGCTGCTCCATGGGGCTGATGCTGGTCACACCGCTCGCTAATCACTCCAATAACAGCTGCTTCCTCCACAGAAATGCAGACTTTTACTGCACAACAGCTGCTAGCTGTTGTGCTAGCAGCAACATCATGTAGCTGTTGTGCTAGCAGCAACGCTTGCAATTAGTTATCCATGTTGAAATGAATCGCTGGTCGCCCAGTTTGTTTTCTTCCGGGTACGGGTCACGTGATAGTGAGTGTGACGAATCAGGGACGGAGACGTCATGGTTGCCAAGAACCAATCCAGTAGCGAACACGGGTGTGGGCATAATTTTTTCTAAGCACATCCGTATCGGACCGTCCACACGCAAACGCAACCCCGGAGTTCTCAAAAACCTCCAACCTCGGCGGAGTTTTCAGACTCCTCCGTTTAAGGTGCTCCAAAACTCCGGCGTAGTGTGGCCGCTCAGTGTAAACGTAGCAAAAACGGAGTAGTATGGACATGGCCTTAGTGCACCTAAGACACGGGGATCAAGTACAAAAATCACAGACAGGCATGTGAACAAATATGTGTACCAGTTAATTCATCTTGTACAGTCCATAGAAATCTGTGATTGTTTACCTCATCCTTGGAAGAATTAGAACATGTGTTGCATTTTGCTTGTTTGTTGAATATTTATTTGAATAATAAACTGCAGATTAAAGTCTGTGCCTTTGTTCAACATCTCCCTGGGTACCCTAGTTGCTAAGACGTTTGTTTTCCCTAATCTTTGTTCCAGTGAGGAGTCTGATGAGAAGCTCACCAAACCCAAAAATGAGTCAGCAGGTAAGTCGAGTCTATTGTCCGATTTTTAGACGAGAGCGTTTGCCTCAGGCGCTTGAGGGAAAACAACAGGAATTTGAATCGCGGAGGCCGAACACAGGTGAACTGACTCCCCTCTGTGTCGCTGCTGCAGATGACTTTGGCAGCGAGGAGGAAGACAACGACTTTGGCGAGGAGGAGGAGGAAGACGGGGGAAGCGACTATGAAGAAAAAAAAGGCAAAAAGGGAAAGAAAGCCGCCAAGGTGGAGAAGCCCGCCAAGAGAGGGCCGAAGAGAAAACGGCCTGCAGGTAAAGATTCATGTTTCTACCCTCTACATATCGAAGGGATCATTTTATAACTATAAATATCAATTCTACTGTTTGCTTTTTTTAAACTGGATTTATTAGCAATGCAATGAAATATAATATCCATAACTATGTTTTTATCAGTGTCATTGGTTTGTTGCCTAAATGTGAAGAGATTTCTGGCCTAAAGCCCTGAAGTCAAACTTCTCCCATGTGCTCTTCACGGAGTCCGCCATGTTTCTACAGTAGCCCAGAGCGGACAAACCAAACCAAACCGTGGCTCTACAGAGACCACCACTAGATGCCCCACACACTGCTCCTTTAAGATTCACATATTAAAGAAAAACAAAAGGCTGCGCTGTGTCTGTGGTTATCATGGGCGAAGACTATGAAGGGTTTAGACAGACTGTACCTAAATGAAATGTGGCTGAATTTGATAAAAGAAGTCAGTTTTTCAACTGGAGTGGCTTTGGATGTCTGTGCAGCCAGATGATGTTTCCTAGCTGTGACATGCACTGATCCAGGATGTTTTGGAAGGCCACACAGGCAATTGGTGCCATCGATATTGATCTTTTGATACGTGAAGATCTAAAACGACTTGTTGACGGGCAGCACTGCATGTGCTCTCCCTGACGTGCTCCTCAAGCTCATTCTTCCCACAATCCCCGGCTGATTGTGACAGATTGAGTCGTTTGCCTCCAGCATTCTCCAACACTGCGACGCTCTGCTTTGAGTTATCGCTGCGAGTCGAAGGCATGATTTGATCAATCGGTCATCTACAGAGCTCGGGTCTGGTGGATGTTGAAGGCATCTCTTCCATTTGTGACCAATCAGGTGACGAGGTGATAGTCTAAACAACGTCCTCATTACACATACGTCTGTGCCCCTTTTCCCCCGTCAGGTTCTAAAGCTGCTGGGGCTGGGTGATTGTTTCTTTGTGGCTGATTTAAATCCCATAAATAACTGCCTTTATACTGCCTCATCAGTGGCCAAATGAATAATTAACCTCCTACAGGCACAATGTATGTGCTCTCAGTAATGACCTGGCAGTATGAGGGCTTCAAATGTCCTACAACGCAGCTGCATTGTTTCACTATGGCTTTTCATTACACAGTGTGTGTTCCATTTAAAGGCATCGCAATCCATTACTGCGTAGCTTTGTTACCCAGAATGCACCCCCTGGTTTACAAGATGACTGTTCCCAACAGAAACCCTAAAAGCTCGGGGAAATGAGATTTAGAATGGACTTTCTCCAAATTTACATTTAGATCTGCTAATGGGTGAAAAAACAGATCTTGCTTTACTGGTCAGTGAGTAGGATGGTGAGGGTGTTTCTTAGGTTCCATATTTGTGACGAACCAATCGGCCTTTCTCATGTTGGTTATTCTGGGGGAAAATATCTATAGAACAGCAGGGAAATGCTGAACAATTGTTTATCACGTGTATAGAAATGAATGGCATTGCCATCAAAACAATTAACATCCAGATAGATAAAAAATAAACTTTTATTATAGCTTTAATAAAAGTGGGTTAAGGTGCATTCACACCAAGCGCGGCACAAATTATTCATTTGTAGTCATTCGTGTGAATCGCGCCATTCACGTTTGATGCACCGAAGAGGGGGCGTGGCTTATCGCCCTGGAAGCTGTTAATAACTTAAGCCATTTATTTCTGCCATCAACCATGGAAGAAATAACCTCTATCGCTGCTTAGTACTTGTTGTTGAAGTCACAGATATCCCGGGAAACTGAACGCCGTCTTGTCTGGTTCATAACATCGTCCGGAGGAGCTCCGTGGATTTTATCGAGGCGTATTCACTGTGTCTAACAAGCCACACGTCGGCTGTTTACTACAGCTGTATGCACACAAAATAAACAGATTTTGCTGTGATTTTAACTGCAATAAATGGACAAAAAGAGATGCCGAAGTAACTACACAATGATGCCAATTCGTAAAAAGTTTGAATTCATGTTTTGTTGGTTCTCTCGCCATCGCAAATTTGCGTCGGTCTCATCGCGTCTGTGCATAGACATTGTATGTAATCTACTCTGCGTTTGGTGTGAACTATGACATCAGTAATTCATCAGCTGCATGAAGCCTTTAATACCACTGGTGTAAATCCCCTTTTTTTTTTTTTCTTTTTTTTTTTTTACTGTGTTCTTTGCGTAGATGACAGTGACGACGAGAAGGAAGTGAGTCGAAAGCGCACAGTGCGCCAGGCGGCCTCCAAGGCCGTGTCCAAACAGAGGGAGATCCTGCTGGGAGATGCAGGCAGCGAGGACGAGGAGCACGAAGACCAGGAGGAGCCCTACAACGACCGTATGTACAGAAAATATGGATAGACTTGAGAATCCACACGATCAGTATTAATTCATAGTTTACGTGCAAAGATTCATGGCAGACAGTGG
Organism: Anarrhichthys ocellatus; assembly: GCF_004355925.1. Classification (NCBI taxonomy): domain Eukaryota; kingdom Metazoa; phylum Chordata; class Actinopteri; order Perciformes; family Anarhichadidae; genus Anarrhichthys; species Anarrhichthys ocellatus. The sequence goes on from NW_022280130.1 coordinate 1,084,720, forward strand.
TTCATTTTAAACTGGTGGTGCAACGGATCTTAAAACTCATTCAGATGACAGATCAGATCAGCACAAAAGAAAAGGGAGCAAATATAACATTTAGACATCCCTGATCACGTTGTTTTGCCGATACTAATTGCAGATCATTGATGATCCATATTATACAGATACAGATCCCTTAGTTGTTTGATTATACAACAAGGCTCCAGACTACTTTATTCCAAGTTTCTCACTAACACCACATTTTATGAGATCACATGTGAACACATCATGACGACGTTATAATTTACCTTTGTCCAATACCCCAATACTCATTTTCACTGAACAGAGCCTGAGCGCATCATGATGTAAGTGAAGGGATCCTTCGTTGGTTAGCAGTTAGCCGTGCTGCAGTTGTTACTCGTTCTGTTGATTTAAACACGGATTGGTTGTTAACGATGTAACATTATCAGAGATCCACGACTAAGAAAGCAGAAATGTTGATGTCCTGGTCACCTATTTTATTGACTATCGGCGGATAACGGTCGTCAGTGAAACTTGATTTCACACTGTGATGGTTAACACGTGCTGAAACACGAGGTATCAACAATGGTCCGTTACACTACCAGTTTAAACCCCCGACCACTAGGTGGCAGTGTTGTAATCTATCTTCAGCCAAAGAGAATGAAACATGGCGAGTATATGGGCCTACTCTGAAAACATTCTTTTCCACAGATCTCCAAACTTTTTTTTTTTTTTTTTTTAATTAGTGTGAGGCGTGGTATTGTGAACTAATCAACATTGTAAATATATAAAAGGTCCATGTTACACCTGTGTTGAAAACATCCTCATGCGTCCCTTTTTGTGTTCAGCTGACGAGTCCGGCAGTGATGAGGACTTCACGGTGGAGGACGATGACGACAGTGACTATGGTCGCTCCAAGAAGAGGGGCAAGAAGGTGATCCGACGGGGACGGCCGGACAAGAAGGAGAAGAAAAGCCCCAAGCCCCGACTAAAGGCCACAGGTGAGGGTCCTTTGATTCTGTCCCAAAAAGAAATGTCAATAATTTAAACCAATCAGCTTAGTCGTTCTGAATCATTTCCGAGCCTGGCGCTGTCCCTGTGTAAAAGTATCTTTGGTTCATTATGAAAGTGTGGCGGGACAAAGTAGGCTTTGGTCTGTTGTTAACACGGGCTTAAGAAGGTTTCATGTTCTCTACGACAAAAACTATGTCAGTAAACACGGCTCTAAAGCACAGCTGGTGTTCCTGGGGTCCACAGACGCATCGCAGCCAATGAGAACACACGGGTTAGGGGGGACTTTGGGGGTCATCCGAAAACGGAGGAATTTGACAATAAATCGAGCTAAATTTAGAGCACTTTGTTTAACGAAAGGATGGAACGTTTTGTTTGATTACTCTATCGAAGCACTTTCTCTGATTAAAAACGGATAGTGACAAATAGTTGCATCAGATTTATTGGTGTGCGTTACATTTTGGTGGTTTCTTATTGAATTCAGCCGCCACATAATTAGACACATTTTCTGATCACAAAATGTGTTTACATTATAAAATACAGAATTTTGGGGGAAATGAAACCGAATCTGTAAGTTGAACGTAATGCGATGATGGAGAACTGATTTGTCTCTTTGCTGCCCAGTGACCCCCAGCCCGATGAAAGGAAAGGGGAAGGGGCGCCCGAGCGCCAAGGCCCCCGAGAAGAGCTCACCCAAAGAAGAGGAAGAGGAGGACCCCGAGAGTCCCCTAGAGGAGGAGGAGGAGGAGGAGGAGGTGGTGGAGAAGAAGAAGGAGACCTCCCCTGCCCCCAAGACGACGAAGGAGGCCCCGGGAGGAGACGAGGAGGAGGACGAGGAGGAGGAGGAGGACGGCTCAGAAGAGGAGGCGCCCTCTGGAGAAGACTAGAAGTACCCGCTGAAGCCCATCTCCTCTCTCTCTCTCTCTCTCTCTCTCTCTCTCTCTCTCTCTCTCTCTCTCTCTCTTTCTCTCTCTCTCTCTCTCTCCCCTCAAAAGTTCTTGTTTTCTTTCGTTGCTCTGCGTTTTAGAATAATTCTTTTTGTTTTATCTCCTGGTGGCCTGGCTCAATGGTTTGGACTTGGTGTGCTTCTTTTTTGGTTGTTTTTTTTTTTCCTCCCCGCCAACCAAGACATTGTGCTGATTACCGTGCGGCGTATGTAAGGAGTCAGCCCTCCTGTCACCACCATCTACATCCTGCATCCTAGTGTGAATGTGTCTGCCTTTACCCAGAGCTCCGTGCTAGTGAGCATCCGTCCTGAGTGTGAACAAAACCACTTCCCCTTGTTTGTCTCCCCCCCATGACTGGCTGTCCAGTTTACTCTGTGTGCGGTTACTGTGAGTATTGTCCGGGGCTTTCTCGGTATCGGATACTAAAGCGCCGTATTTACAAAGCGACGCTTGAGTCAACACGCGCGGGCCTACGGGCCTTTACCCTCTCTTTGGTACCTTGTACTTTTAAACCAGGAGCATGTTTCTTAACAGGGCAGCGTTATCTAAATAGTTATTTTACAACCTGTTCTGTCAGTTAAAGCAGCTTTCATTTTCCTTTTCGTTATTTGTTTAGGTCACTGCTGTTTCAGACTGTATTGGTGCTGAACTCTTGTTGTGTGGCTGCTGCTGCTGCTTCGTAGATCAGTTCAACCCGTTTAAAGGGGCGCTGTGTGGAGTGGTGGGTCACCGCTGAGTGTTTGCTACACGCCGGACTGCCACTGTCGCACATTTCCAGCGAGCATGTGTGTGTTTTTATGCACTTGTTTAAATGTGTATGCTTGTAAGAGGGTCTGGTATTATTTTTCTCTCTCAGCCCATCTGCAGCCGATGTTAAACAGTTTCTGTTGTTGTGTGTTGGGTTTTCTTTACGGCGCCCCATTGCTACGTGAAGCAAACCCCGCCCCCTGTCA
>NW_022280130.1:1087724-1128060 GCF_004355925.1 Anarrhichthys ocellatus
CCCCCCCCCCCCCCCCCCCCCCCACCTCCCTGCATGGCTACAGCATCTTCTCGGCATTCAAACCCTTGTGCCAGGCACCCTTCATTTATTTTGTTTGTTTTTATTTTTATGAAATGCAAGAAGAGATGTTTCTTTGTTTTCTTTTTTTTTTTGAGAGTTCAAAAGAAAAATGAATGTCATTGTTTTAATTCTCTATTCAGATTTTTTTTGTAATGTTTGTTTTTTAAGAAAAGAAATAAAATGTATCTTGATTTTAAAGAAAAAATGTTGACCCTATCCAATCTGTTGACCCCGATGGTTGGACCACCCACCCCACCCCCTCCCCAGTCCCACCAGCTGAATGGTTCCTGTTGGTATTCTTTTTTCTCAGAGCATTTGTGTTTCACAAGCGGATCCATTTTTCAAATGACCAGTACTGAGACTCGGAGAAGATTGAAATAAAGTGGGCAGCTCAGTATGTATCCGGCATTTGTTTGTCCATTAATGCCTTCATTGAGTTGAGTTTTCGGTCGTGGCTCTGATGTCGTTGTTGGAGGCCTGAGAATGTAATCCGTCCTCGTGTTTTAGCTTTTTTGCTCCAAGCGCCAAATTGGGCTCAGCAACAAGTCAGCAAAGTCTATGATCAACAGACCATCCAAAGCCATACACGATCTCAGAACTAGTGACTCGGTGATCAGGTGCACAACTTGTGAGATTGCCCTTCTTTTCAATAAATACTGTTTTGATGTCAAAAAAAAAAAAGCTTCTATTGTGACCGTGGGAACATAATAAATGTATTATTAGGCGTCAGTCAGGAGACATTCTGATTGGTCCCATGGCTGCAATACGAACAGTCCTGGGTGTCTACAGGACACACGTGAGCCTCGTCCGTGGTTCAGAAGCACATTGAATTCTTTTACAACTGTCCTTGGGGTGTTTTTCTACGTCCAGGTCCTGAATTGGCACCAAATCTGTAATTTCATTTTAAGACAGTTGGATATAAATAAGGAAAAAACGAGCTGTTTCTACCAATCTAAAGCTCAGAGAGCTCCGATGGCCTGTAGTTCATCATCCCGCAGGAGACACATGGCATAAGGCTGTGAATTTCTCCTCTTTTCATCCATTCTGAGATTTCCTCTGTTGCATTAGGTTTGGTGTTTGTTTTCGGGGTTCTTTTTCTACCTTCAGTTGTACTGGCAATGTTAATGTAAGCCACGGTGTGATCCCTACAGCAGACCCAGAGCAGGAGCTTCTGTCAGTAGTGTAGAAAGGGAACGCTGAACTAAAAATCTTTTGCATGTTGTGAGGAAAAGTGTGACGCGATGATGATGGTAATTGCAATATTGTGGTCTTACGAAAAAAGAAAAAAAACGAGTATTAACAACGACAATGTTCATAATGTTTTGGTTTCCCAGCTTCTAATAAAGGCGACCGACTTTTTCTACGGATTTAACTACTTATTTTGTGACATTGAGCTCTGTCATGTGGCTTTGGTTTTTATAGTGATCTGCAATGTCCCGTGTCTGCCACCCTGTGGCGCTGTGTGCAGCAAAGCAGACTGCTGACATACTCAATGACTGATAATAGGAATGTTTTTATGGCCATAATATGGTCATTGTGGTGATTTTTATTTTACAATCAATGGAATGACAAATCTGCTGACGCCCTCATCAGAGTGTGTCAGCAGGAGACGAAATCACATAAATATAGGAAACGATAAGATAAAGAGACACACGGAAAAGCACAGATATGTGTAAAAAGACAAGCTAAGCTCTGATTTTACACATCAAAGTGTGCGGAGTGCAGTAGTACACGTATGTGAAAGAAGTATCCTATGAAGTGTATGAAGCCATTAGTGTCTCCAGAGGGAGCTTGGGGACAAAATTCACCAAGTGATGTCATTGAGTCAGCATCCGCTGGGGCTGAAGACTACAGGTTTGAAAAAGAGAAACATCTGGAGGTGTGGGGTTAGAAAGAAGCTTACTAGACCTCCGCAGTCCGCTCATCTTTGCCTAAAGCTCCAGGCTACGTTAGCCACCATTAGCGTAACACACCCAGAATCGCAGACCAAACTTGTCAATGGTCAAGTTGCATTGTGGGTAATGTCTGCACCAGGTTTCATCAAGGTTATAAAAAAAGATACCTCTGGTTCTGTATCAATTTTCATCCTTTTGTTTTTAACAATGTTATAGGAGCGCAATGCTAAATGGTTTTAGTATCAACCGACACAATCTCTAGTTTCAAGTCTTCAATACAGCATGATGTTCATTAAGTGTTTTATTTAGAGTCAAATAGACCATAAAGCAGAGTATGCTTTAGGGCGGGCTTACTGTGATTGACAGGTCGCTGCTACGGCGTTGTCCGTTCTGGGAGTTGTCATATAGTAAATGGTAAATGGAATATACTTGTATAGACTTTTCTAGTCTTTCCGACCACTCAAAGCGCTTTCACACTACTTGTCGTCATTCACCCATTCACACACTGATGACAGGGCTACCATGCAAGGTGCCACCTGCCTATCAGGATCTACCCAACATTCACACACACACTCACCGTAGGCACAGCTACGGGAGCATATTTGGGGTTAAGTGTAAATACGTTACACATACTGTATGCTACAAATTGATTCGGGCAAAACCAAGAAAAAACACTTGCGCCACCCCTTCAAAGTTCCAATGAATGAATAAAACTAAAATTTAAATTCAATCTGATTAGCAGGTGAGTATATTTAGCAGGCCTGCGAGAGTGATGCTGGTATTGTTTGCACCTTGTGAGTCTGTGTGTGTGTGTGTGTGTGTGTGTGTGTGTCATCGTGGCAAAATGTGGTCCTGGAGACCCTTACTGTAGCGGGAACTCTGCCAGATGTTTATCTGGATGTTTATACACCGGGGCCACTTTATTCCCCCGGTGTGATTTGGTGCAAGACGGTCTCTAGTTTCAATTGTGATCATTTCAGACAATTCTCTATAACTGAATGAAAGTCTTCAACATTGTATTGCAAAAGAGACGATCAACTAGGCCTTTAAACACATCCATTTTAAAATGTCATTCTGTATTTCCTGCAGGTGTTGCTGGCAATTTGCCTCGGCAACTGCCTTAAGAGTGTGAAGGCTTACATGGCCTCAGCCTGCTGCTGCTTCATGCTGCTGCTTCTTCATGCTGCTGCTGCTTCATGCTGCTGCTGCTGCTGCTTCATGCTGCTGCTGCTGCTGCATCATGCTGCTGCTGCTGCTTCATGCTGCTGCTGCTGCTGCTTCATACTGCTGCTGCTGCTGCTTCATGCTGCTGCTGCTTCATGCTGCTGCTGCTTCATGCTGCTTCATGCTGCTGCTGCTTCATGCTGCTTCATGCTGCTGCTTCATGCTGCTTCATGCTGCTGCTTCATGCTGCTGCTGCTGCTTCATGCTGCTGCTGCTGCTTCATGCTGCTGGTGTTTTGTTTGCTCCACCAGGGTCGTCTACAGCCACGCCGACCTCAAGCACTCACCAATCTCCATCAGCAACACCATCAGAGGAAGTATAAATATAGAGTAGCACATAACCTCTGGTGCTGTACTACAGTTACTGCCTCGTTCTTCTTCTCAGGGATGGGTTGTGTTCTTAAGGCACAGTAATGAGATGCAGATGAACGCGCCGCTTTCGTCGCAGTCCAAACTATGCATTGTGGGTAAAAATCAAGCTATGTTCATGTATGAAGTGAATGTTTTTTTCATATATTCTTGTATGGGAGCAATATCCTGCTGTGTCCTGTTGCTAAGAAACCACACTGGAGTCTTGACACTCCTTCTGCGGCGCATTATGCTGACAGTCCTCTCACCGGAGGCTCTCTTTGGCTTCTATGGAGGATCAATTAGAGCCAGCATGGAAGAACTGAATGACACTTATTAACCGATAGAACCTTTGAAGAAAAGCCAACTTGTTTGGAGCTCTACTGGTTATTCTGTAACTCATATGGATCAAGGTCAATGACTAAGACATCCTCGTTACGTGCATACGCTGTCTTTTCAAAAGAAACTTCTGTGTTCACAGGAAACTACTTGGTTAGGTTTAAGACAACCAAACTACTTGTTTAGATGTTGGACAAATGTGTGGTTTGGGTTGAAATAAGTACTCTTGTTTTATAGTGATATAATATAGTAATATCATTTAACAAACATAGTCCTGTTGATTTTAACGTGAGTTAAAACAAGTCAATGTTGACGTTTGGTTTTACACTGGACACGAACATCTATCACCTGGGTGATAGTCCTTACTATTAGTATTACCTCACCTGACTTCTTCACCCCGCCGTGAATTGGCCACTTAGAGCATCAAATTTATTTCTTTTTTTTAAAAAAATTTTTATTATTTTGATCTTTTATTATTTTATTTCATTCATTTCTTTGTTTATTTTTAACGTATCCAACAGTTGACATCTCTGGAGTTTAAACGGGCTGCGCACGCTGTGCCATGAGGCATACGTCTGTCACGAGTACTCATAGTGACACATGTATATCAATACATTACAATAATCATCACTTTTTTGTTTGCTTTACCAGGACTTCTTGTATATATTTAGTGGAAATAAAAAAAGTGAATTCATGGATTTTTGTTTTTAAACCTTGACATAGATTTTTAGAAAATGTGTAGATTAGTTTGAGGTTTTCAATAAATTATTTTATTCCACTGGATTCAGACACGAGCTTGCAGTTTCTTCCCCATATTTTATTACAGAATTGAACGGCAGCCAAGTTAAAAGGAATAATAATGGTTATGAAATATAAGTGAATGTAGTTTAGGATGACTGTAACATTTTGTGTGATTGATTTTTGACTTTATTGGAATGTCCTGTTAAGATGTACCGTCTGGAGTTATTGTTGTGCGACTCTGCTGAACCACCAGAGGGCCCCTTTGTATAACGGACCGGCACAGAGGATGTCTCTTAGAGCACCTTTGCACTTTAGAAAGTTCATCGTGCTTGTATGAATAATAGAGGTTCTCCCAAAAGAACGAGACTAGTGAGGATACTGTTTGCGTAGGCCAGTCATGCAGTCCTAATTCATTTTTAGTACTTTTGATTCTTTTGAAGATACATTAAAACATTTTTGTTCACCTACATCTTAATTATCTTCATTGTTTCCTACATCCGCTCTGTGCTCCAGCAATAGAAAACTCAAGTTGTACTCTTTGTACTCACAGAACATTTATCTTTAACAATAATAATCTCTGTTTCTAGAAGAAATGTCATTGGCAGAAGCCCGGAGAAGATGATTACATTACTTGTTCCAGGCGATACACAATCACAAGCTTTTTATCCACACGTCATTGGTCCCAACCTGAATTGCAACCTATATTGCATTTTATGAAACAACACAGGCCCTCTGCAAACATGCCTTTAAAATGAATACAAATGTATTCAAACTGACCAATAGCCGCAGCATCGACTTCAATGGACCGGTCTCCCTGGACTTTTGCCTCAGGGCTCCTTACAGCAGCTTAACCCAGCCACGCAACCGCATTGATGATCAATGGCAAGGATCAAGGCAACGAGCTCTGTATCAAACAGCGATGCATGATCCACCGCTGTCATATCTTACCGGACGGGTTGGACTGGTTGTATCTTCTAAGGGGAGTGACTCGCAACAGGAACAGGGCGCCTTGTTATCATGTGTTGGAGTTCCTGGAAACAGAAATCCAAGCACTTTGCAAAGACACAGCCTGTTAGGCTAACATTGGACTATGCAAAACATTTTGTAGTAGTTTATTAACTTGACGAAGAGAGAAAAATGGAAAAGTAAGCATGAAAAACACACGGGGGGGGGGGGGCGGATCGTGCACCACACCCTCTCTTGCACACTTGAATTTTGATATTTTTCAAAACTTTTTTATATCCATGGACACTTCCTGAATTACTGTCAAGATAGAAAAAAGTCAAAAGGGCGCCCTTGAAGTGTGGAGTATAATGGCCAACGCACACACACATGCGTGCGCGCGCGCACGCGCACACAGAACATAACAGAGGTCTGGTGAGTCCTCTTTGCAGTTTTTATAGCTTATTTATGTTTGTAGGAGCATAAGCTCTCAGCCCTGACTTGGGAATCAATCATTCTGAGTAATTATGAGCATAACTACCCAGAGTGCAACTGTATAATGGAAGTTGAAAAATGCCTCCTCAGATGATCATGTAGTGTATTATGTTCAAGTGTAGTTTCTTCCGCATTTGTCAGATGTCCTCCCCCTTTCTTCTCAGGAACAACAACTGCAGCTTTGCAGGATGCAGGACAAAGAGCCCTGAAGCTGTCCTGATAGAAAGACAAAATGGTAAACTGTTGCATTACATGGGGTTTACATTATTTTGTCCACCACCCCCTCTGGACCGCGAACGCCACCGAAAAGGGCCACACTGTACCGTGTTCAGTCGTTGTAACGCGATCTCCTCCATCAACACATGGCAGCCAGAATTTATCGAGCGGCAACCAATCGGAGCGCCCCTTTTAGGGCGAGCCTCCGCCGCGCGCGGCCAATGGGAGTCGCGGAGCGGGACCCGTGCCTCCGAGTTGTGCAGCAATGCCGTCATGTGACGCTGGGAAAAAGAGGAATGCCAACATGGACCCGTGGCAAGGACGGGATGTGAGCGTGCTACGACAATAACACGACGGAGGGAGGAAAAAAAAGAAAACAGCAACTATATGCATACATAAAGAGCCTGTCGACGGCGCTGCTTTTTCCTCCGACCGAGCCTCTTCCGAACTACACACGGTAGGTCGAGCCTAATGTCCGGGGTACAACTGCTCGGCTCGTCCGGAGTGACGGAGGAGTATAAATAGAACATTTCTTTTGACCGAGCCGAACTTGAGACTCGTGTATTCCTGCGGGCGCAGTTGTATTCAAGGCGGGTTGCCGACCGCTCCTTCTTCTGGCCGTTTATTTTTTATTTTGTTCCGCTTTCGAGCCCGATCGGCTCTAAGCAAACACGGCTTGTGGGGCGCGTCAGCGCGGGCCGTGTTTACCCTGCGCCATGCTCGCGCACCTCGTGAAGTGCCAGGCCCCGCTGCAACATGTGCCCGACGGTCTGACAGCGGCAACAAACATCCGCTCTACATAGTTCCATAGGAGTTCCTCAGCGGGGTCAAATCTATTTGTTTTCCAGCGTGAGGTCACGCTGCCAGGGGTCGCCCAGCAAGCTACACATTCACTTCAAATATGCTTAGGAATTTACATCACCAAATGATTTGCCAATACGTCTTTAATTAGTGTTTAATTTCAGTAACTGTTTATTTTTATTTTTTTTACCACTGCCTCACTTTATATAGGCTACATATGTATATTTAGTGAGATAACCACTGGCACTAAACGGTACCGGACCAGTGCTTAGAGATTATTGTGGCCTACAGATAAAAATGTCCGTTTTTGAATAAAGTTAATTATAGAAGGCTCGGGGGCAAAAGGTTCAAGGGGGCCCCTATGTTTGAAAATAAAACTGTGATATCGAATGTCAAACTCAAGTGGTCCAGCTCTAACTCTAGGTAGAGCTGGTTCAAGGCTGGATTACCAACTGGCAAAATGGGCAACTATCCTGGGGCCCCCCAGCCTCTCAGGGCCACAAAAGCCCCCGGTTCTCTATATGTCCATTGGTTTTGATTATCCGATTCGTTGCACATTTGTTAAAGATATCTGCACCACTAAAGTACACGACTAACTCTAGGCATAAATGATCGATAACCAACTCAAAAACATTTTCAACCCACATTTTTATTTCCAGATAAAGTTTTATTTTATCAAATTACCACAAACCTAAACACAAATAGTACAAAGTTGTGTTACATTGTGAGATGACGATACATTGTACATGACTACTTTGTATGCGATTGCCAACATTTGCTACATTAAAATGTATTATTGTTGTATTGTGTCGCCAAATATTCTTATCAGTGTTGTGATTTCAACCATATCACCCAACCCCTTAGTTATGGTTTTAAAAAAACAATATCATTTTGTATCAAAGTGGAAAATAGTTTTTGGCCCGTCAAGTAAGCAAAATAGAAAACAGAATTTAGAGAAGCACTTGCCTGTAGAATAAGTTACTTCTTATTTACTGCCTGTAACGTTTAAAGTCCTTGAGGTAAAGCTTGTCATGCTTTCTCACTTTCTGCTGGGTAATAAAATCCAATCTCAACGTTGCCTTGCAGGTTCTTTGTGATCTCCTACCTCTGGATAGTGTTTCCTCAACATCCTCTCCTCCGCATTCGGCCCGGATCAATGGTGTCTCTCAGCAGCAGACCGCTGAGCTTGGAGAATGACCTGTTCAGGGACAGCAGCAGCAGTAGCAGCAGCCTGTTCTCCCTCGGCCTGGGAGACGGAGCCCGCAGCGAGGGGGGCAGCTCGGCCTCCTGCGACAGCCCCGAGGCCGTGGACCTGGGGGCTTTGCGCGGCTTCGGCCCCGGAGAGGAGGAGGAAGACGAGGAGGAGGACGAAGACGACGACGATGGGGCGAGTCTGCATATTTTCCTAAGGGCGGAGGGAGAAGAGGAGCCGCCGAGCCAGGAGCCGAAGCTTCCGCACTTCCCTTTCCAACCCACTTCCCCGTTCTCCCCAACCCTGGAGGACATAGAGGAGTTCTTGAGGGAAAAGATGGAACTGGTCAAAGAGGGGCTACTGGTCCCAAAAGAGGAGGCCTCCCCTCTACCATGCAGTGGCTCCCTGTCCTCCACTGCGCCCCCAGCTGCTTCCTCAGACACTTGTAGTGACCCAGGGACTAGTCTAGCCTCTCATTGCACTTCAAACCCCCCTCAGAACGAACAAAAGAGCCCCAGCCCCGCTGACCTTTCCCCCTTTGCCCGCGCTAACTCCTCGTCTTCCACCTTAACCCCGCCAATGCTCCTGGGCGGTCCGCTGGTCCTCCAGCTCCAGCACCTACCTGTGGCCCAGCCGCCGACCCCGGTGGGTTCCCCGCCCGGGGCCCAAAGTGGCATTTGGCTCACTCATCTGATCATGGGGCTCCAGGGTGCAACCGGACAAAACCTCACCCTGCTGGCCCCGCAGGTGCCCTCCGCCCACGCCGCCTTGTTGTCAATACACAGCGGAGATGGCAAGTTGGCTGACCAGAAGTACGTGAAGATCGCCCCGCTACCCATCACTATGAGGACTCTAGAGATCACGGGCGTGACTGGGATCGGGGGCCAGGGCAACGGCCTGTTGAAGGCCGTGGCCCCCCGGGTGACCAGACTAGCGCCTACGGAGAGGGTCCACAAGTGCTCCCACCCAGGCTGCGGGAAGATGTACACCAAGAGCAGCCACCTGAAAGCTCACTTCCGCCGGCACACGGGCGAGAAACCCTACACGTGTAGCTGGCCCGAGTGCGGCTGGAGGTATGTGTACCGTACCAGGTTTAACAGCAAATACTAAGTTTAAGATTAAAGGACTACGCCATGTTCTCAGGGGATTTCCCCACTGGTTGATGCTAGAGGCCGCATTGGAGGCGGGTCTTTCAGCTAGTGGTGAGATCATGAATCACAATCCAGAAAGTCCATTGATTATTCTTTTTCACCTAACGTTGGTCTGAACACTTCCATTCCCACTAAGTAGTCAAAAACATAGAAGCCAAATGTTTCCTATCATTGGCTCCTAGCCCTATGCTAACGCTATAACGAGTATCTTCTTTATAATTTCTCAGTTATCTTTCCGATAAATGTCACTAATTGTGATTTAAAAAAACATTGCAAACTTAACTTTTAGAATTGTACATTCAATTCACTTTTTTCATTCCATTCAGGGAACATTTGAGGGCATTACATCACGCACAAAATATAGCGTTGGTGAAACCAGTACAATTATCACTACTGGGGTGAAAAGTGATGATTTTAGTGCTGCGGTCTGATAGTAAAAAACTTTCCTAACTACTTTCCTCGACCTTTTAGGGAAAATGTCAGCAGAAAGAAGTGAGGGAGAGTTCATAAGGACTTAAGGAAAGACAAACATGTTGCTAACGGAATCCGACTGCACTCCGGATGTTGTTTGTGGTTTTCAATTTATCCGTAGTGAACCATTAAACGGGGGATGTTATCGACGCCCGAATGGTGCGCCGCTTTAAACATTCCTGCAGCAAAGAATTGTGGAATGGCTATATTTAATTTCCAGTGTAGCCTACGCTAAAGCAGATACACTGAACCCTTCTGAAGCAAAAAAAGAATATTCTACCTCAGCATAGGGGTCCTCAAAAAGCCTACTATGTATTATTTAACAGGGGTCCAAAGCAGTATGGGTCTAGGACTCCTAGCCATACCCTTGAAAGCCAGATTAGCTCACGTAGGTGACATGGACACTGGCGTTCTCATCGTCGATAGATAAATTAGCCAGTGGGCTTAATGTGGATGTCTCTCTTTGTTGCCACGTTCCTCACTCCCGCTCTTGTGTCGCCAGGTTCTCCCGATCCGACGAGCTGTCCCGCCACCGGCGCTCCCACTCCGGCGTCAAGCCCTACGAGTGCTCCCTGTGCGAGAAGAAGTTCGCCCGCAGCGACCACTTATCCAAACACACGAAGGTCCACCGCAGCTCCAGGCCCAGCAGGATTATCAGAGCCACTGTGTGAGACGCCTTCAGCCACGTTCGTCCTGCACACCACACCCGTCCTGGCTTTGACTAGAGGGGGGGGGGGTGTCTTCCTCAGGACTTTTGGTGCTTTCACGAGCAGAACTTTCAGAACAATGGCGAAAGGCTGGCGGCCGTTTCTCCACACACGTTTCTCTCCTCCCCGCTGTTTGTCTTTGTCTGGTCCTTTCTGAGCAGCAGCTCGTGGCATGCTGAGCAGCCACCTCAGGAAAAAGTCAGCTGGAAGTGGATTTCCTTACAGTCTTACAGAGGCCCATCTTGCAACCACTGCTTGCACTACTGTTACCAAGCTACCAGGTGCTGTAGGCGTAGGGTGGCAACCAGCAACAGGAGCGACTGTAATTCTATAACCCCCCCTTTCTACTTTTGTGATTGCCCTTCTTCCTAAAGTCAAACTTCAGGGTCCACACGGAGAGAGCTCCCCAGCGTTTTTTTGTACGTTATGAAAGTAAAAAAAACAAAAAAAAAATCACATTTATTGAATGAGTTGTAATCGTATGGACGCGTTCACGTGACAGCCAATCGCTGTAAGTATGAAATTGTGATTAAAGCAGCAAAGCAGCACCTTTCGTTCACTCTGAACGAAAGGTGTGTGACTCTCAATGTTTCGGAGCAAACGCCGAGGCGTTGTTTTCTGTCGGACTAGAATTGTGGGTCTCCTCACAGTTTGGCCAAGCTGGGGGGGGGGGGGACCTCCGATGTTATTATGCACCTGACCCAGGCCTTCGTTGCATTCGTCCAGTCGTAATCCACCGTTTTTTGACCCGTATGCCTTTTTTCACAGCCCCAGTACGCACTAATCTCTATTGATGCCTTTGTCCGTATCACGAAACCAACCTCACTTGATCCTACTGTTATCATATGACTGCTCTTATTTAACTGTGATTCCTGAACCGGGTGCCGCCAAACCAGAAAACCCTGTTCTGGCCCTCTCGAGAGCATGAAAACAACGCCCAGGCTGCGTGACCGTTTATAAGCTCTTTGTTGTCTGAAATTCTCTCTGAATCATTGTGCAGCCGACTTACGTTGCCTAGAAAGGTTCTCGGCCCATACACTACACTTTGGGTCGACGGTGCAGAAGTGATGTGAAAACACTGCTCTTACTAATTTACAGTAGCAGTTACTGTAAAACGTGTGTCTCTGTCGGATACAGCAGCAAGAAAAGCTAATAGTTTTAAACAGCTGGGAAGCCAGCTAACATCTACTCAATCATGTGAATTAGCATAGTCATCATGTTATAATGTGTACTGGACATAAAGGACGAAGATAACACGTACAGCTTCTAGCTTTTATAGAGATGTTTTTTTTTATCGGTGAGGATTTTTCAATCAGTGCATTAAGCTATTCAGTCGTGTTGCCGGAGAGGTTTTTTGATTGTAGCGTGATCATTCTGTGGAACGTCAGACTGATTACGGTCATCTACCCATTCACAAACCATTAAGATGAGTCCGCTGGTCTCAAGTGCACTTGCGTTAGTGGAAGGTGAGAAACAAGTCATTGTGCTCTCATGGCAGTTCCATATCACGTTTTGGAACCGTAAAATGCCAAAAAAAAGAAATGTTCTAAGGAAGGTTAGTCAGTCACTATTATGATTTTAACCTGATTGCTAACCTACCAGCGCTTCACCCGAAGAGGCTGCGTAGCCGACGCGTTCACATAACCAGGTTGTCTCCAGCAGACACGTGCTTCTACAAAACCGTTTAGGCCACCGGCAACTTTTAACTTAGCTCGAGCAACATTGGTGCTTTTTAGTTGTTGTTGATTGAACCCAAAAGTAGAGCACTTCTGCATGTAGCACACGGCCACCACCCTCATATCTCTGTCTCTTAGCAATATGGATACGTTAGGTTTCACTTTTTTTTAAATAATACAACAACCACGCTTAGCGATGTAGAAACCTGTTCAAAGCAGACAGACGGGCAGACGTGTTGATCCGTCTGAACCGGTGCTGTCTTTGTGTCTGAGCCTCCCCGGGCTGCTTCTACTGACCTACATCCAGACCTGTATTCCCTAATCATCATCCAATTCAATCTCTCTCTTCTCTGCTTCTCTCTCTCTCCCGCCTGTGTATCTGGTTGAACACAGGCAGGGTTTTATTTTTATGTTTGTTTTTGTTTTTGGAATACCAGATATGCTATTTTCCTATTTGCAAAAATAAAAAAAGCAAAAAAATGAAAGTGCTTCGCTTTGTTGTCATTTGAGGTATGCTCACCGAAGAGAACGGTTACTGCGATTACGAGGGCAGAATGGGAGTTGCGTACATTTTTCAGGGTTAATGAGAAAGTGGAAAAGGTGTTTAAATTCAACTCTCACTGCCATTTTACATAGTGCTATGATGACTTTATTTGGGGAATGATGTGGTGCAATATTAGACATCTACCAGTAAAAGTATGGTCAACACTAGTTAAACTTCACACTTGCGGTAAGTAATTAAGTGCAAGTACTACTTAAAGTTGCACACGTCATTATTCGTACATTAACAATGGATCAAATGGCTACAGGTGTATGTGAGAGGGGTTGCACTGAGAGACTAAGGTGTCCCCCCTGTGCCGTCCTCCTCGTTTACCTTTAACGCCTCTGGGCTTCTGCCAAGTAACGCACTGTTTTAATAGGCTCGTTCGAGATGACCTGACCCTCGCCTGGAAAGTAGATGAGAGCAGGCGGTAGCAGCAAATAAACTGCGGTCAAGGCGGACAGTTTTCAGCCGCCTTCAAAAAGAATAAACAGGAAGTCACAGAAACAGTTACTTCCTGTTAGATCCGATCTGTAGGCTTCTTGTAGTTTACAGACCTCGTTCGGATTCATTCAGGTGTGTTTGTAAATATATATTTATGTGGAAACATGCGTTATGTCTGTTTGTGAAACACTTTGCTGCTCGTTTTGATATATTATGTAAATAATCTTTATTATTATCAACCACACAAGATGTTTTAGATTAAACCTTTGCTGCACATGAGACTGATAGCCAACAATCTATCGTCAAATATTACAATTACACAGAAAAACAGGAATTTCTACAAAACGTGGTGTTTGTTGTCAAATCTAAGAGCCAATCAGCTCTTTGATCAGCGACAGTCAGGCGTTTCCCATCATGCATTGGGTCATGCAGTGTGTGGAGAGCAACTGCAGCGCCTGGCTGTAAAAACTGCTGCCGCCTCGATCTCGTGAGGTTATCGTTGACCACGTGTTGATGACGTCAGAGCAAGTCGGACACAAATCTAACCGGCATGCATTGTGTGCCCATCGCAGGTGATCAATTCTGCTCAGGACTGGCTCATCGAGAGCTGAGGTGAGCTGTAGAATCAAGTGTCCTCTTTACACATGTTTACTCATATAAGAACGCTGAATAGTGCAGGTCTAGTATTTCAAAAACCTACAGTGAGAAATATATAGATTGCTATTATACAGTTAAACGCATAAGATATAATAATTGAGAAATCCTGACACATTAACAGGCTTTCTGTTATTTAACTGTATATGACACTTATATAAAATTAAAAATATATTGCAGGCAAGAATTAGAGTAGTTTAAATGTATCATAATTACCCTTAATTTCATCCAGAAATAAACCAGAAATGTTTTAGTTCACTTTTAGTTCACGCACTTCCTGACCTCATCCTCCGTACTCCACCATTAAAAAAAAGTATCGTTTTTTTCTTGTGTAGCATAAAGGGACTACAACCTGCATTTTTGTTGTGCAAAACTGTGTTGAAGAAATGACAATAAAGCAGAAATGAACCTCTAAATACTGGTTAGCTTTTGCCATCATGGCAGACAGAGTTACTTGCCTGCCCTCTCTACTAATTTATCCGGTGACCGTCTCGTTGAAATGACGCCAATTTGAATTACCTGCAGGATAACCACATCAAGGAATCACACTCACACACACACACACACACACACACACACACACACACACAAAATAAATGCTGCAGGCAGCTTTCAATCCTGATCTGACTGCTGCAGTGTGGTTGCAATATCTCTCAGCTCAATACAGACGGCGCAGAGGAAGTTAGAGCTCAATCTGCACGTGTATTCAGGCTGTGAGTTTCTGGCTGTTGGTGCTTTCCAGTTGTGTTTAACACCCGAAAGGAAACTGGGGCTGGCTTCAAAGCAAAGAAATCTGCGTCGCTGCCTCCTTTCCCGCTGCGCTCTCTCTCACACTGAGGCTATCCCGGGGCTTGGAGCAGACATGAGAAGGCCGTTCATCTGATTCGTCCCATGTTGTTTTGAACTGTCGCTGAGGCAGGAGTCTGAGGAGAAAGTGGGCCGGGTCAGGAGGGCGGAGGGGAAAGAAGGGGGTTTCCTGTTAGGAATGAAACGTGGCCACAGGCTGTAATGTAATAACAGTAGCCGACAACAGTTGTGACCAGAGGTTACTGTCGGACAGAGAACTGTACTGTACTTTACGAGAGGAGCATGACAAGGACTGAAGAACAGAGAGCCACCTTGACTTTTTATTTGATTGGATTAGTTTTGAGCCTATCCTTCATCAATTAATCAGAAACTTATTTGGGGGAATTTATGAAATGGTTTTGCCCCTCCCTCTCTTTTATTCTCTGGCGTGGTTGGAAACTAAACTGAATTAATACAGGGATGCGAAAAGCAGCCCAAGGGAAGCTTAAAGCTGCACTGATTAAAATTCCTTATTTTAATAATGGATCCTAAACGATGTGCAATTTAAAAGAAACTGCTTGTAATAATTACAACCTACCTGCAGTTCCCCTCAGCCTCACCATTTCACATGGATTGTGTTTTACAGCTCACAACTTCTACCTGCCCACACGTACCACATGGCCGACAGACAGAGTGAGCGACTAACTGGTGATCATAGTGGAGCATTTAGCAGCTAGAGAGGCAGGTGGAGACCAAACAGAGCTAAAAGGAGAGTGAATATTGGACATGCGTACGGTGACCGGAAACACGTTACACATTAATGTTCTGCATCTGCAGGATGGATGAATGGGAGGGGACATGTGAGCCACAGGTGGCCAAACTAAATGAATTCATGTTGCTTTAAAGGGGATGTATCATGCTCATTTTCAGGGTCGTACTTTTGGGTTTCTACCACAACAAGTTTACATGCTTTGACGTAAAAAAAAACCCCATTATTTTTCTCATACTGTCTGTCTTAAATAAACCTGTATTCACCCGCTGTCTGAAACGCTCCAGAAAAAGCCCAGTCTGCTCTGAATGGCGAGAAAATGTTGCTGCACCTTTGCAAAGGTATAGGCCCAATCCCAAAGTCCCACCTAAAGCCTTAAACCCTGAACCCTCGGGGACTGAGCTGAGGTCAAACGTTAAA
The DNA here is from genome assembly GCF_004355925.1 of Anarrhichthys ocellatus. Classification (NCBI taxonomy): domain Eukaryota; kingdom Metazoa; phylum Chordata; class Actinopteri; order Perciformes; family Anarhichadidae; genus Anarrhichthys; species Anarrhichthys ocellatus. The sequence continues at coordinate 1,103,596 of NW_022280130.1, forward strand.
CGGTTGAGTGTGAGAGGCTGCAAAGGGCTTCAAATGGTGTAAATACGAATGGGACAGCACTTTGCTGCACCATGTAACGTTACCATGACAATGTCATGTTATGTAAAATTGTGAGTATTTATTTTATACTTTGTACTCCCTGATTTGAATGACTCGCACATTCTTTTCTGTCAAATAATCGATTTATTCGTTTTTGTCAGAACAGCTGCAATAACAAAATGAAATGTTGGATGAATAAATCCCATGTGCTTCCACTGGTAACCCCCGTGTTTAACCTCACATTGCTATGAATTGTGCGTAATTCCCTTTACACAAAGTCTGCATAAATGCGGACTTACGAAAAGTGTTCATAACAAGCTCAAATTGTCTGCGAGATTTGACAGTGGGACAGTCAGCGGGCCTCAAAGTCCGTGAGTCCGTAAATGTGGAGATTGGGATGGGGGGGGGGGGGCAGTATATTCTAATGAGAACTACTTGTGACAAAAGAAGGGGAGTCAATTCTGAATGGCTTGGTTTGTGGGTTGCTATGGACTCCAGATACCCACATGTATTTGCACAAGCACTGAATAGTCAAACAGGGTCTGAAAACGACTGAAGGACACAAAGACCTTACAACCGGAATGTAGAGCTACACATTAAGAATGAAAGGGACTGAAAGCTACACACCTTAGATTCCCACAAGAATGTACACTTTATATTCAAGTCTGCAGCAAGTGAAGTGCTGGCTTCCAACAAATGTGCAGCATACATGAACGCACTGTAAACCTGCAGAAGGTGTGAACAGGGGGAACCCTGAACACAGTAGATCTTTCTTCCCTCGGCTGTGACGAGTCACTCAGCCAGCAGGTCAATCCAGCACCACCACTGTATAAATCATCGCCCTTTGGTCTTTGACTTCCTCGTGTTCAGGGCTGAATAGTTTGAATGTATCTGGCTGAATCCTAGGAATGCTGCTATGCTCTGATTGGCTGCCATTAAGTACAGCCAAAGATCTTTGTAGCTTTTCCTGCTGCTGCAGAAGCTAAATCTGCTTTAAATGCTTCTCAGTTGTGCAGTCCTACTGATCTTGGTCTTTTTAAAATTTATTTTGCAAGTCAAGAAACATAGTATAGGATTCCGTCTTTTGTTTAATCTCTGGTACCAAACAATGGTTGAGTTTAGCAATTAGTTTACTCTGTGTGCACTCCAGATGAGATATGCACAATTAGACTACTGTTTGCTGAGGGCTTGTTAATCGTCGTGTGACACTGCTGTGATATGCTGCCACTTAGTGGTTCATCTGAACACATGCTTTCCATGGGAGGTGCTAATTGAGAAGATGTTACTTTATTTTGCTCATGACATAGATTGCCTTAACCACGACAATGAGATTCATTATGTTGCATGATTCCCAATTGGGAAGAAAAAGAGGGGGGAAAACAAATGATCATTGGTATGAACCATATTTTGATTTGATTTTTATAGCACGTTTCATTTAACAGTAAACTCAAAGTGTTTTGCATTAAAATGTATGTTTAAAAAACCCAGTCACTCAAAGACAGCAAGGAAACAACATCCGCCGTACAAAAGGTGATATTTTATACACGCATGCAAGTTCAGCTTTTTTCAAAAATGTTAGATTCATTATATCGTGCGGCATTACAATTACGATCATTGCAGTTTGTATGAGAGAGTTGGTTTGTCCTCTATTATACAACTGTAGAGCGGAACACTGGTACATTGTCTTTATAAGGACGTATCACACAAACTGCCACTTTATTTAGGTTCCCTACTGACTCCTAAAACTATTTATTTCTTTTGTGTGATTTCTTGTTTTTGAGTCTGTTGTTTGTTCTTATTATGCAGCTGTCTTGGCCAGGACTGCTTCAAAAAAATGTATTCTGAATCAGAATGGGAAACATTTACTGGTAAAATAAAGATTAAAAAAACAAAACATAAACCACAGACACACAGACACACTACCGAGCATCAGTGATATATATCGTTGAGGTGGGGCTCCTGCGCAGAGTCCACAGGATACTAAAAAGACAATGCCACCCCCTGCCGCAGCCTGTTCACCCTTCTGCTGTTCACTTCTGACCTCATCCTCCGTACTCCACCATCAAAAAACAATTACACAAAGGCTTGCAACAGCTTGCATTGTGTTGCTCAAAACAGTGTTGTAGAATGACAATAAATAAACCTTGACTCCTAGAACAGTTGATTTTGTGTAGGAATATGTTTGGTCATTTGTCAGTGAGTGGGTGGGTGGTCAAAGTTTGAAAATTGCAGAAACTATTATATACTTTGCTTGTAGGCAGTGCCATTAATATGCTCATCACTGCTGCAGCTATTCCTCACTTTCTTCCAGGTTAGTTGTTCTGACAATAACCAAACAGCTCTCCCATGTGGACAGTCTGCAGCCTTCTTAGTGTGAAAGAGTTGGTTTACAACTAAATTCTATTAAATGATTTGCATCAAATATAGTAAAAGGAATTTGCCTTATGTGTGTGTGATAGACTGGTGACCCTACCTTTGGACCAATACAAGCTGGGATAGGCTAAAAATCCTAAAGAGAGTGAGGAAGGAAGAAATGCAGTATGGGAATATGAGGCTCAGACGTTAGAATGCTTCCCCCACACACCTCTTTGCTCTCATTCTTGGCATGATGTAATTATAAACAGGTGCCAACCAGATTCTTCCACAATGGATCTGCTTCTAAAACGCTAAAACGCACTGAAATGAGTTAGTCCCTACTTTATTGACCAAATCAAATTATATAACCTGAAGTAGCTGTGATTTATATTGAAATTGAAATATTAATTAATTAATTATTTGTTTTAATCTTTTACGTAATTCTTTTTAATTAAGGAGGCGCGCTAAAAGATTTGTTTTGATTTCTTATCAAACTATAAAAAATAAAAACTGATTGTTGGCGACAGAGACTGTAGCAACATGTTGCAAACCACAAGCCTGCTCTGGAGAAGCAAACAGTAGGCTAATTTTATCTGTAGAAAATGTGTGACTGTGTGGCATTTTAAAGTAACAACTAAATAATAAACATCACAACCAGAGAAACAAGACAGGAAGTGATCTCAGCGTGAGTTCGACGACACATTTGAAGAGTCGGAAACATCGGAATTTTGATTGACATACACAAACAAGCAAACAGGTGATACTTTTCGCTTACATGGGGTGCTGAGAGAACATCTAAGCCGCTTCATAGAGTGAAACAGTGCACGTTACGTGGACCTATATGAAATAACATTTAATATCACGTGAGAACGTCGATTTAAATGCTCCATTTTCTGTTTTTTTAATTTATTTTGTTTAGATATTGTGATAATAATAATAATAATAATAACAATAATAATAATAATAATGCTAAAATGCATCACTTACGTGCATTTTTGCATTGCAAGTCAAATAAAAAAAGCTTCAAAATTCTACAATAAAAAACAACAGCTTATCGGATACCAACACACAAAAAACCTATTTTGTCTTCGAGTGAACGCCCTCAGAGCCACTTAGAGGCGCGACAGTTGTCGATTATGAGGTGTACGAGGGACATTGAACGCAACATTATTTCCTGTTTGAAGGATATATCGACTGTACAAGCCAAAGGCAGTTTAATGTATTTTATGTCAGGGTATTTCCTTGACACTCAGTTTGAAACTTGTTTCCTGAGCTTTGGCACAATAGAAAGCTTACCGGCAATGTTTTGGGAATATTTCGACGCGGCTCCGCGCCTCGGGAATTCAGCGGGCGGCACGAGCGAGGTAATGTTAGCAGGCGAGCTAACGTGAAGCTAGCTAACAGCTAACTTACACTTGCAGCTAACTAACTTACGTTTAATGCCTTGATTTGTCTGTCTTCTCGTTTGTTTAGACACACGTGCAAAACACGAAAGTGGCATTTGAGCCCCAAGCGGAGACTTTACACTGTCGGGAGATAACCGTGAGTCGGTGTTGACGGGAACGAAACTAACGTTATGATCAACAAGTGGTCTTTTTTATTTTTGCACTGTGTGGGTGCCGGGGCTATCTGACAGTAGGACCGGTAGCTCCGGTCCGAGTGTTTACAGCGCCTCGATAACGCGTGTTATGTGACTACTTTGATCTAGCTGCCGTTATCTCCGTGGGTAACGTTTATCAGGCGTTACATAACGTTCATCGGTAATCTTTCTCCCTGGCAGCTGTTTTGACGCTGTCCTATTTTTGTCCCAATATCCGCGGTTTTAACATGACGGATTGTGTGAGAGGTGGGGGGGAGGTCTCCAACCCAGCAGGTCTGGATGAGTCGGGGCAGATTTACTCTTCCCCATAAGAAGCTTACACACATACACACACTTGTTGACATATATTGACAGCCTGTAATGTGGAGTGATCAAAAACAGCAAAAATGCCAAATGAAAATCCAGCAACACGTATCGGTCAGTGTTAGGATATTATTGTCACACAGCAACATGTGTCGACTGAGTGACAATAACTTGTCATGTGGCTCTTCTTGACAATATGAGAAACCCTCAGCAGTTGGGATGTGTATTGCAAGAAATGTTGTACACAAAGCCTGCGAGGGGGAGATTTACAAATTAAGGCTGAGCACCAGAAGAATATAAATCCTTCCCTTTGCAGAAGCAGCAGGCCCTCCATGACATGTGAGAGTCACTGCACGAAAACTTGCGTGTGCAGCTGCACATCTCCATGCTGGCATTGCATCGGAACGGGTTGTCGAGAATGTGCTCTAAGCTAGATTATTGAAGGGACGCAAACATCACATCATCAATATATGGGGACCTGGCAACATCACATCATCAGTGTATGGGGACCTGGCAACATCACATCATCAGTGTATGGGGATCTGGCAACATCACATCATCAGTGTATGGGGATCTGGCAACATCACATCATCAGTGTATGGGGATCTGGCAACATCACATCATCAGTGTATGGGGATCTGGCCGCTGACGAGCACAGAAAATGGCTCAAAGGTTAAGACCTCTGGTCTTGACGACGTATCGTGTTCTACCTTGATGGAGGAATGTTACAGAAAAAAAACAATCTATTGTTCTTGATTATATGTCTACACACTGGTGGGGGAGATGTAATTATTGTTTTGTTGTTCCTGCAACCAACCGTGTCGGCAATATGTCTCTCTCTTTGTTGTTGTTTCCAGTATTGATCTGATTCCAGCATCCCGGGTTTATTAAGTTGTAAACATGCAGTTATCTTGATCATTACATTAGGTCTGTGTTGCCTCGATGGAAGTTTACTCAAATCAAGGTTTTTGTGTGAAGTCTGGTTGTTCTGCTTCCTGGACAGCAACAATGTTGCCAAGATGCCAACACATGTCTGTGTTACTGCAAATATAGCAGAATTGTTGACATGCAAGACCGCGATAGCAGTAAGGAATGAGATGATGTAGATGTGAGGTATGAGAGGTCGTAATAGGAAAAGCACAGGTGTATTCAATAACATTAATGATATGGTCTTGTATTGATAATATGCCATCGTTAATGTTATCAATTTCACCTGTGCTGGTCCTACTATGACAAGTCAAAATGTCTGCCGCTAAAAAAAAAAAAAAAAAAGGACCACCATCAGACTCTTTGTTCATCGTCCCCCCCATCCACCAGATCCAAACACTACCGAACCGTCACAGGAAGTAGGTTTCCTCCTCTGTCGTCTCTCCCAACAACTGACAGCAGGACGAGGAGCACCGGCTCTCTACGAGAAACTTAATAGTTATGTAGTGCTTGATGTTTCTAAAAATATCCTCCAACACCAATAGCCTACATAAATACCTACCCTGTACCCACTTTTGGGTTCACTCTCTCTGCCGCTGACAGCGTGAACCCAACCCGACTATCATCCGTTTTTTTATCTGCAGGCAAGCTTTTCCTCTGGTGGAAAGAGGAGCCTGTCACCGGTCCTCTGGACAACATGTAATTATGTGACCCCCTTCAGAGGTGCACCCAGCTGAGTTGGCATATTGGAAGGATTGCAATTAATGCAGGGGGTTGAGATTGACGCACTCAAAGTGGGATGCACCAGTTTTCCCCTTGTAGGCACTGGCTTATTCCAGGCACAGATGGGATCGGGGGCGTAGACTCTTGATGCCACAAAATGAAACGCACCCTAAAAGAATCAAAGGGAGTAACACATGAGGGACATGTCAATCAAGCCTGTTCTGTACACGCCCACACAGCCCTGAGAGGAGGTCTAATCAGCCTAAGTGCAAACACCTGAATGTGTGTGTGCACCACAGGTGTTAACCTCAGCATAGGATAGCTGAGCATGTGCAACAAAGAAAAATGTAAAGGCTGCAACAAAGCCACTGGAAAATATCAAAGAAAAGGCTAGATGGGAGGGGGTATCTTAGCTGAGATGAGGGTTACAATTAAGGCAGTAACGTAAAACGCAAGCATGAGTAATAAAGCTGCTTTTCTTTTTTCATTGGGCCGTGTGCGACCTACAGTTTACCGCTAACTTTTACAGCAGTCCCAATAAAAGCTGGTCAGCTGTCAGAGTAATCTAATTGTTGTTGTTCATTGTAAGGCTGCATAATATAGTACGTAGGTTATAATCACATGTATTTGTTTGAAGTTTGTACAGTAGCAATTACACGGTAATTGTGGAGTATTGACAGGTCTGCAGTATTTAGCCAGCTCATTTAATGTAGAATGCCTTCTGTAGTTGAACATAGTCAATATCATTATCATTATATTCTCTGTGAAATGATTCGGTGCTTTTGTAATGATAACATTGAAAAATAGTGATTTTATTCCCACTTTCTCCTCATGCAAGGCTTCCAATCCTCGCAGCAGCTTTACCTCGGCCGCTGTGGTTTGAATTAACTTCTCCATGAACGTCATTCTTTGCCTCTCACTGTGAGGAGCATTTCACTTTCATGGCCATGATGGTGTTTTGCTGCTCTTTAGAAGCCAGATGTGAGCAAGATGTATGGCCTCCGCTAGGCCGAGTCAGAAGCCACATCACAGTGCCACACACTATGGGTGTCCTAAGAAGAAAAGGATTAATGATTAGCTGTCATTTCCTTTTTTTTCTGGCTTATCGTGAGTGATGTGACCGTATTTCATACCATCGACCTAATGAGAATAGAACCACTCGTTACCATCTGAACAGCCTCAGTCCCCGGAAAGCTAAAAAACCTGGACTGTAGGGGGGCCGCCAGCCTTTAATATCCAATCCAGCTCTTCAAGGGATACATTTACGCCCCTAAATTTTGTTTGACTTCATCCAGCTGTTAATGAAACCGCTCTTTTTGTTCAGAAGGGTGGATGGTGGCATTATCATCCTGGAAAGTGGGCACCACATGGGGGGGAAACCGCGTTTGTACCAGACGGTGCACCTGGGCTTGTAAAACAGCCTCTTGTTCCTTGGCTGTTGAATATCCATTTACAGCAATTCCGCCACATTTCTGCCCGTACGTTCAGGTATCCAACGGCCTTTGAGGTTTGAGGGGTTTCTTCGGCTTTTTAAAGATACAGGTGAGGATGACTACGATCAAGTCTTTCCATTGAGGAGCGATGGGACTTGTGAAAATGTACCACTTTTGTGCCGTGTTTCCATGAGTGATGATTTTTCTCCTCTAACTTTTTTTTGTTTTGTATTTTTCCCCAGTGAGAGACATGGACAACTCTGTCACCCTGTGGCAGTTCCTTCTCCAGCTCCTATTGGATTCCAGTAATGACCAGCTGATCTGCTGGACCAATGAGGAAGGCGAGTTCAAACTACTGCAGGCAGAGGAGGTGGCCCGGCTGTGGGGAGCCCGCAAGAACAAGCCCAACATGAACTATGACAAACTGAGCAGGGCCCTCAGATACTACTACGACAAGGTAAACACGTCAAACCCTCTCCCCCTGTCCGATGCACAGCAAGTGGGTTCTGGGTGATCGAAAGTTCATTCTTTTGGTTATACACCACACAATGACTATGCTATCACCATTGGTCCAATATCGGTTCAACCATTAGCCAGCTGTTGTCTGTGCTCCACACATTGTGGTTTTCCTACATTTCCCAGCCTTGTCATTCCCACAGGAGTCCTGATTGGACACACAACCTAACTAACGAGCTAATAATCTCGCCTCACTCTGACACAAACCGTTCGCATGTGTTCTCCAGCTTTGTCAGACGTCAGACCAATCGCAGCCTTTTCTGTTGTTTTTGTTTGATGTTGGTCTCTTTGGTCAGAACAATGTCAGAAAACCCCCCCGTTACAGGACCCCGGTGCTATTTAACGACATTGCTACGTGAACAAGCGCTCAAACAATTCTTTAAACGCCGACTCGCCGACTATCTAGCCGGCCACGGTTGGGTTTGTTGCTTTTGCCGCTGGTAGTGTGAACTCTTAAGCTAATCCAGTATGTTTACCTTTTTGACTGTAGGGCATTTCTTGATATCGCGACAGCAATGAAACGTTTTCATCCAGTCAAACTGAAATGGTGTTTGTGTGTGTGTTTGCTGAGGAGCGTCTTCACAGATGTTTTGTAGTGCTGCTGACTGCAGGATTGTCATCACGCCTGGTTCCAGAGTGAAATTAGAGGGTGTTTTCCAAATTAGTGGGGGTGCACAAGCAAGAGTAGCAGTGTTTTTTTATAATCTCAGTAAGTATGGCACCACAGCAACACATTTACCGGTACAGTGCATTCCACCCTTAAATAACTGAAACAGGCAAAGAGTAAAGAATTAAAGATGGTGAATCCTGATTTAGACCTCTATGTTTGCAGGGCTGGAGCCAGAGCGCACCACGGCATTAATGGCCTCTTCAAATGAAGGGCAAAATCAAACCAGCACGGTTCTCATTATTACATTTTTTCATCTGCATTTACTCGATGAGTTAGCCAAACTACAAATGTGATTGCAAACAGGCATCTTTATACTGAGCCAAAGAGAGTTGGAGAGAGGGAAGACCTCACTCAGTTGGTTGTATTGTGACATGGTTGTATTACTTGTAATACACAAGCTGGTACATTGTAGTCAGACAGCAGTCCAACACTGACCAACAGCTGTTAGCAGATAGTAAATAAAGGTCCCAATCCCTCAGTTCTGCTCTTAAGAAGATCACATCAAGAGCTTAGTCGGGATCATTCAGGACCGAGCATGCGGCCTGTTTGCTAATGTTAGCTCAGCAGCTACAGTGCACACTGACGACCACAAGTGTGGCTGATACCTGATATCTTCACATTTAGTTGTCAGACACAACTCACCAAATGTTTCTCTTTATTACCCAAAGTAGACGACTACATATCAGTGTTAGGATTTTATCAATACTAGTAATATTATCGATACTCTTATCGGTTCTTTTTGATTATTTTGTGAGGGGAAAAAAAGTATATTTGAAAAAGAATCAACATTGTTTTATTAATCGTAAGTAAACAAATAGTCTTTCTTAAACTGCTAAGAAGAAATGTTTAAATAACTCACTATTGTTGACTATACTATTTTAATGTCAACAACACATGTAAATGTGAGAACATTCCTACAGGGAGGAGTATATTATTATTATTATTATTATTATTATTATAATATTATAAAGGTATATTTGGAGTTGAGAGCGTCGGTCATCTCCCGACAGTAAAGAAGCTTTTATTGTTAGGGTGTGTTGGCTGGAGTGGTAGTGGGACTAGCAGCTTCAACACTAACTTATAACAACATAGCTGCTCCTCTTATTAATAACAATGTCTCAAACAATTCAATACACACTGACTGACCTCTTAGTTGTTACCTACATCCCGTTGACTCCACTGTTGGGAAGAGGTGCAGGCCTTTACCAGTAAACAGCCCTCTGACCCTGGTTCACCCTCTCCTCTGTCATGCTAGCTGTAGCTGCTAGCGTGCGGGGTCCTGGGCTTTACTATCACTGAGTGTGTGCTGCAGTATATCGGTCTGAGTGTCTCGGTAAAGACGGCTGATATTGTGCCCCACTCCCTTTCTAAAAGATAATGAATGCAGTGATCAGATGGTTTGTCATGCGCATAATGCAATCATATTTTTTAAATTGTCAGTCATAATTCAACCAATTACACAACGTCTAAGTTACATAAGCAGCATCGTGAGACTCTGGAGTGGATCGCTTCCTTTGCTATTTTCAAAGCACAAGTTAATGCGTCGCAGAACGGTTCAAGTCGCTGCTCAGCGACATGCGGACGAGAGGGAGAGTGCTGTCCGTCTCCCAATCTGCTTGTGGTTTGGCAGCAGCACAGCCTGACCTCGTGGGCGTTGTGGGCACGGCCGCGCTGGTATGTTTGGCTGCAGCGTGAGCGGCTGCTGGTTGGGTGCAGACAGGGAGGACAGAGCTGTCCCACGTACAAGGCCTTTTTTTATGTGGTCTCTCTTCTATTTTTTACCCCTAGTGACTCTGTAGTAGAGGCGTACTGCGTGAGGGAATGTCTTGTTTATGCTCGCACTGTGTTTTCTGGCTGAATAAAAATAAATGTATTTTTTTAAATTTATTTATTTATTTATTTTTTTTATTTACCAAGAGTATAAACTACCATATCTGCTTTTCTGTGTGTTGCAGAACATCATAAAGAAGGTGAACGGTCAGAAGTTTGTCTATCGCTTTGTGTCCTATCCTGACATCCTCAAAGGAGAGGGCTCTACCCGAGCAGAGGGCGGGGATGTGGGCGCTGGGGGCTCCCCTCACCTGTTGAAGAGGGCCGACAGCAGCCCGCAGGAGGGGGAGTCAGGTGACCACAGTAGCACAGCAGCACTGGGCTCCAGCAACAAGCAGTCGAACCGCAACGACTACATCCACTCCGGCCTGTACACCTCCTTCACCCTCAACTCGCTGCAAAATGGACGCCAGCTCTTCAAGTCCATCAAAATAGAGAACCCGGCAGAGAAGCTGGCCGACAAGAGAGGTCTCGCCGCCGCGGTCCAGAGCCGGGAACAGTCGCCTCAGCCGCAGCAGCCGGCCGCTCTGCCGTCCGTCATCAAGTTTGGAAACGCCCCTCCGAATCCAGCACCAGCACAGTTCACTCGGGTTGCCATGGAGCCGACCCTGATGTCCCACCACTTGGATTCCCTGCGAGCCCCCCACCAGAGGGCCGGGGACTTCCGCGCACACTCCTCCCCGCCGTCCCAGTCGTTCTACTTGTTTGAGCACATCCGCCCAGCAGAGCCGACGTTCAGCCTGCCGGACCTGATCTCGGACAGCCCGTCCCCGAGCCTCGTGCCCGACTCGTCCCAGGAGCTGGTGATCGACAGCGACATGGAGTCAGGATCTTCTCAACCCGCGGATGTTCAGGCACCAGACCGCTCAGACGCTCAGGCGCGTGAGAAGGCTAGTATACATACAAACGCATCTCACACAATGCTACTTTAATAATAGGACAATGACATTCTAAAGGCCCTGAAAACACATGTTCTCTATCAGCTTCTGTAATCTTCAGGGACCTAAATTAACCCAAAGTTAGAATAGTTTGGGTTATTTATTTCACTCTATGTTTTTGAATGAATCCCACTCATGATGTCACATATTCCTGTGCACCAATCGGATTCAATTCAATGGTAATCTGGTCGTTTACTTACATCAGACCACAAATCTGATCAAAACACACCGACACAGACGTGATGAAGTAGAATGGCTCAGTTTTTGAGTGATGCACACTTAATAAATAATAACTAAGTCAGTTAAGATGTTGATTTGATGATTCTTTTTTCAACTTTTAACCTGCAATAACTGATTTTTGTCCACTTGGAAATGAGCTGTAAACTAAACGTGGACGTACTATCAATTAGTTGTTGTAGTGAACAGGTCAGCAGACACAGTCGTGTTTCTTAGTCTAATATCAGTTTTCCTTTTAGCTCTGGTGGGTTTCCACTAACTCCTGAGGGAAACAAAGTGTTTTTTTCTCTTTGAAACAACGCTGTTGGAGTACAAGAGAGAACCAAACCAGTCTGTTGTTCCACTTCACTTCTGTTGTGACAACTGTGTTGGTATATTTTTTTACATTGGACCACAGCACTGCCAGTGTGCAATTATTTTGTACACACAATGTTCCAGATGAAATTAGAATCCTCCAGATTACAGTTTCTTCTGATACCGTTAAACTGTGTCTACGCACACGAATACCTCTTCTATTGACCCAGATATTATGGTAGGACCAAGTGTTAAAGCAAAAGTGAATTCATGAGCCGCCAGTAGAAACTGTTACCCGTCTGTTGTCCACCAGGTGGACAGTGGCCTTGGTTTGTCCGGAGACGAGACCAGTTTCGTGGACGCTGAAACCAGTTCGTCGTCGCTGAGCAGCAGCACCACGCTCAGCACTCTGAACTCGATGAAGTCACGCAAGCCGCCGAAGATACTGCAGATCAGCCCGCCGACTCTGCTGGTCACCGCCTCCGACTTCTCCCCCATGAACCTCTGCAGCCCGTCTCTACCGACGGCCTCTCTCACACCAGCAATGCTGCAGGTGAGAGCGTGGACCCGCCCTCCTTCGGGAGTGGCGTACATCTATGGCCCACTTTGATAGTGCGCCATAGATTAGAGTGCTACAGTACTGCATGAGTTAAAATCAAATCTTTACTGCATTTACAATGAAGTGTATTCTTGCGCTCTGCATTAACCATCCATCAAGACATGTCCCAGTAGGCTTGTTGTTTCATTATGATTCAAATATCCATTTACCGAAGACAGATTTGTGGTTTAGATCTTAGATCATAGAAGTTGTACGGAGCATAGTTCTGCCTGTTGAAGCAGTTTAGATCCTTTCTTTAACGTTTGTATAGACGTAGTAAATAATATGAATAGGAAATAGGCTGCATATGACAAGTACCAGGTGTCTGCTGTGCAGTTATTTGTCTAACTGGACAGAACCCAGAATTGGCATTGCAGAGAACGTCCAGCAGCTACTGATCCTGACCAGCAGGTGGCAGCAGTGCAGCAGCACTCTGTGATGCCTGGCTGTTGGGTTTTGTTTGTGTGGTGTTTACTTGTTCCTGGTGATGCCATTTGCTCAACACATGACTGTGTGTGTGTGCTCCTGCTGCTACTACAATTTAAAGTCTAATTAGATTAGCTGGTTCAGACAATGCAGTGTTTATTCAGCAGGTCAGGTCAGGTTTGATCACAACATCTAGCGTCAGACTGCCAGTCAGCTCGCATATGACGGAGTTCCTCTCTCTGCTCTGTCTCTGATTGGCTTTAGGCTTGTGTCCAGTATCTTCAATCTAGCTCACCAGAGTTTCTAATTAACAGGTCCTTAACTTGTTTATATTCACATTAATCTCATGAGCACATGGTAAGTTGGGTTTTTTTCATGGATGTGGCCCGGTAGCTTTGTGGGAAGACGTTGTCCCGATGCCTAATCCCGCCCACTAAACTTTTGATCGGTCAACCGGTGGAAAGAGCATCACCACCATGCCTATTTGAGTTGCTGATTCAGAGGTCTGGAACATGGCTAATAGTGGTCCAATCCTCATTTTTTAACATAAACACATGTAAACAAACTTTTTTTTAAGGATCCCTCAAAATTGGTTGTTAAAGAACTGTGATCAAGAACAAACTGCTCAGTCTGTCCTCTTATGAACAAACCTGCATCTCAAAGCCGCCAATATCGGCCATGCTGTCAGCACTGAATCTGTCTTGTTTGTCTCCCCCCTCAGACTCCCACTCTGCTGCTGACTCCCAGCCCTCTGCTGTCCAACATCCACTTCTGGAGCACGCTCAGTCCAGTCGCTCCCCTCAGCCCTGCCACGCGACGCCAGGGAGCCCACCTGTTCCAAGTGAGTAGACTAGAGTCTCTTTTCAGTTCTCTCTATTCGTCCAACTCGTCCTAACACACACTGCTCTGTTCCAGTTTCCGTCGGTCCTCACCCCTCAGTTCCAGATCCCCGTACACAGCTTGGATGGGACCAACACGCCCGGCCCCATCACCCCAGACCCTCAGAGGACATAGGATGAACAATGTCACCGCATGGCAGCCAGACACCATCCCCATCTTCTGCTGCCCCACGTCAAGGACAAAGACGTGGGAGCTGAGTCATTGCCATTCGTCATCGCTCTGGTGCTTTAAAGTTCACACTACAGTCAGACGTGCAGAGGGAGGGTCTGGAGAGACGTCGGCGGTCCGGGTTTGACACATTCGGTTTGTTTTTAGAACCTTCACACCCAGACGTACGCTATCCTGCACTCGCACACATTAACTCCATCGCCCCTCATGCACATATGGATTCATTTTGTTTGACATCTTGGGATCCTCAAGTCCCAACAGTTCGAAAGGAGGGAGGAATCTCCATGGCGACAGTTGGCGCATGTGGATCGGACCCTCGGCAGCGACAATCTGCTTCACGCATGGACACGCAGACCACATATCTGAATCTTTCCTTTTACAGAGTTTCCTCCTCGTCTTGGGCAACAGTGTTACTGCCAAAAGAAGATGCTGACGATGCTTCTGTTCCTTTTTTCTGCGCCGTCCTTAACTTTTACTCTTGTTGAAGGGTAGTGCTTTAACCTGATGTGCACGTTTACCTGCAAACTCTGTTGTCTTTTACCCAGCACTCGACCTCGACTCACCTGCCTCAGTGTGAAGTCTTGGCTAGCTACAGCTGTATCCAACAGGACTTTCTTATTGTGACATGTGGCCATAATCTGATCTTAAACCTTTAACCATGCCTCTATGTAACTGTTCCCGTGTGTGTGTGTGTGCGTGTGTGTGTGTGTGTGTGTGTGTGTGTGTGTGTGTGTGTGTGTGTATGTGTATATATATATATATATATATATGTGTATGTATATACACACACACAGTAGAATAGCCCCTCCAGCCAGTCAGCGTTCAGGTGAGAACAGAAAGTGAAGCCATCGACTCTGCAAGCAACGGCTCACAGATTCTGTGTTTGTCACTTCTCTGATGTTGCCTTCTTTTAAAGCAGCTCCACATTGTTGGAGGCAGCTGTGCTAGAATACTACTTGGCTGGTGAGCAGTGACTTCCTGGAGGTTATCCGCTGGTTGCCTGGCAACTGCTCTTGGCCAAAACGTAGTTCCAGCACACCCGTAAAACACATTTACGTGATTTAACACGTAAGTTTAAGAGGTGTTTTAAGGTGGAGCCTGGCTAGCTGTTTCCCCCCCTTGTGAAGTTAAGCTAACCGGCTGCTGACGCCCGCTTCGTATTTACCATACCATCCCCATGATGATCATGATACCGTGAGAAGGATATCAGTCTTATCTAACTTTTAGCAATATTTCTTAAAATGTCGACCTTGAAACCTTGATCGTCCACAGCTCAGCTCTGAATTCTTTGTTCTAAATGAATGGGCTCTGATAAATGTTGCTTGCAGCGTCAGTATTTGAAATCTCAGACGGAACCTCCAGATCTATGTGGCTAAACTCTCGACAGTCTAGCCTTAACCTTTGCCAAGCCTTAGCCATTGGAGACATGTCCACCTTTACTCCAGAGGACTGTACAACAACACCTCCTGGAGCATCGGAGCAGCTTCCCTAAAGCCCCTCCAGATGATCAGCCATGAAAGGTTCACACCTGTTTTTGTAACTTACTTTTGAAGCCATAAGTCTGAGACACAGACTCGAGACCTAGATACCACATTTCTATACTATTACATGTGGAAAATCGCACTTGTTTACATGATGCTTGGAAAGTGTTTCTTTACCCAAGTGTCCCTTTCTAACCCAGGGACGGCTGACCGGCGAGTCTTGTAGGTCTCGCGCTCAACTAACAGACCCGCCACCCCCCGTCACATAGATAAACGGTGCCTTACCACAGCCGAGCCCAAGTCCAGCTCCCGAATGCGAGTTGTATCATTTACCCAGTGCACACGAGTGTTTCCTGTTTGTCTTTATGCCGTATCTTTGACCAAACGAGAGCCCTGGAAAGCTTGGGGCTATTTATTTGCGGCTCACCCGCAGTGTATCATATCGAAGGAACCTTTTCGGGATGCATAACTGTACATACAGACTGCAACATGGCTTAATATGCAGAGCGTGTAAATCTAATCGGGCCATGTTTTTAGAGTTGGCAGCCATGTCTCTTTCCAAACTGCTTGTAAGTGTTTTGCGATTGCAGATTTACTCAAAGTATATATATATATATAAATATAGATATAAAACCTGTTATTTTTTGTGTAATCTTTGATTTTCCTGTGACACCGATAGAACTATAAGATTGATTTCTATTTTTGTAAGGGCCAGATAGACGTCTGCTATGTTGGGCTTCTCTTTCTGCGTGTGTGTTTCCTCGTGTCCTTTTCCTCTGGTGTATTTGGGAGGCGGCAGCCCTGTGGTGGCATTGGCTACATTTTGGGAATGAAAGCCTTATGGGGAGAAATCTGAATCTGTTTTATATGTAAAGTGTTTTGATAGTGTCGATATTGTACACGCAAATGTCGTGATGGAACGTTTGCACTTAAGACTTGAGGGGGTTCCTGTAATATTGGATTCTGTCGCTTTTCTACGACTCTGATCTCCTCTTTGATGAAAAGCGTTTGCTTAATGACACGTATATTTTCCCAAAGGGACGATAAAATAATGCACTTTGTATTTTATACAGTAAATCTGACCTTTTACAATATATAGCAAACAATTTACAAGGATCTGTGATTAGGCACAACCACAAAATATTTATTTTTTAGAATTTATAGTACAGCCCAGTAGAGTTGGCAGCCTATATTGCATTTTTGCAGTAACTTTGATAAAGAACCAAATGGCTAATAATAATAGCTAATTACAACCCCAAAGCCCATTTGAAACCTCCCTCCAGTCAGTCTTGTTTTAGCATATTTCTTAATTTGTACCTTCTGATGATGTTTTCCCCTCAACCTACCCTGAAATGTAAAAATCTCCTTTGAAAAAGAAAGTTTTTTTGCTTTGTTCTGTCCCGTTTTCTATTTGTTTGATGCTTTTTCAGATGTTTACAAGCTACTTGTCTTAAGTGGCATATTGATGTTTGAGAGGTGTAGAGAAATTGTTTATAGTGGGAGAGATAGGCGAGACCAATAAAAGATCTCTTCACTACTTGCGTTTCTGTATTCTGCCATTGCATCATTTGTTATTAATGTCTGCCAGCAGGAAATTACAACAGCAGCACTAACACAGGGCTGATGTGAGTCCCATTTCAACAGCAGCAACCGAATGTGCTGCAGATGTTTCGCCATAAACAGAGCAGACGACATCACTCGCATTCATACTGGAAAAGGCAATACTTGATCGTTGAAGTGTCTTTTGAATCATGCTGCAGCAGAGAAGAGGTGCTGCAAGAGATGATCGTGACAAAGAAAATGGGCCTAGTACTGTGTATACCTCTTTATTGTACATTCAACACTAAGCTATTCAAATAATACACAGGTCCATATATTCATGTTTTTATTTTCAACATGTGCAAGGTACAGTGAGTAGGGAGGCCGTGCCACTGCCATTTATAAACATACCTTGTCAGCTGATATCAACATTGTCTGTCAATTGCATGGTAATCATGCATACAAGCTATTCAAACTGTTTTCATTTTAAACATAAATGTGGAAACGAAGAATTTGTGATAGCCTATTAGTGCCACTGCCATGCATAAAGATACCTGTTATCTTGCATACAATACTGAACTATTAAAATAATGGACACATTCATTTTTGGGAAAAAAATAAAATAATTGTCTAATCAACCAAAAATTTCGCGGACCCCCTGCAGTACCTCCTCGGACCCCCTGTTGAAGACCTCTGCCTTAGAGCAAGGGTTCTTAACCTTTTTGACCTCGGGGCCCAACTTTTCAAGTACAAAGTGTCCCAGGGCCCATTCAAATATTAACACTGTATTAGTTTAACTAATTGATCTCACTCTTGGTTTGATTTGTATTCAATAACTATATTAAATCCACTTACAGTTTAACAAGCAAAACCCTTGTCAAATAAATGAGATGATACAATGTGATGATCACAAAGACATTTATTTATCATGTGTATGTAACCCTGCATACACAACAAGAAGCCCAACAGGCTTTCCCACGAGCGTTGGATGTTTCGTCGCTAAGTGTCGCTTTATTTTTGAAGGCTTCAAATAAAACCAAATAAAATGTGTCTGGAGCCGCAAAAGCTATTTGATATCACAGCTTATAAAGTGTTATATATAGTTATATTATATATACAAAAACTATAGTTTCTTGTATTTATGAAAATATAGAACAAGAATAAAGACAATTCTTGACATTTTATTGCAATTTTACCTGATATAACAATATCAACCTCTTATGAAGAGGAGAGTTTGCTGCAGCAGCTGAGGAATCATCTCCAGCGTGACACTTTTCAGCACATGCTGTGTTTGTTCTGGAAGCATACAGTAAGCCAGCATCGTTGGCAGTGAAAGCAAATGAAGACATCCACGCAGAGTTAAACTCTGTTTTCCTCCGTGACTTTTCTGTTTTGGATTTATCCATTGATAGTTTACAGAGGGCGAGGGTCTGAAAATCATGATTAGCCACCTGCAGGGGAAAGCGCTTGACAGGGGTAGAGGATTTAACTGCCTGTGGGAATAATTAACATATAAGAGTCTGTTCATTCTTGCTTATAAATTATATTCTCTCTGAACACGTTTCTCTTTTTGGAGAACGTCATGCGAGACATCTTCTTCGATCAGCGCATTGTCCCTGCTCTTCTTTCTATTTCCTCGTCTCTCCCCCGTGTGTCACGGTGTGTGTAAACCTCGCTCGAGTCAGGGAACTTGTCAGAATACCTGCATCACCTGATGTCATTTGCAACGCATTGGTCGGTGTGTTTCCTGCACCGCCGTAACGGCTGGATAAAACGCGCCGGTTAAAGTATAAACTCAGTGCCTAATAAGTATAATTCCGAATTATCTATCGGATTTAGGGCCTGGGTCCGGGTCCGGTCCGCCTGTTGGGGACCCCTGATGTAGACTCAAGGAGCCGCAACAGAGGGGCTGAAGAGCCGCAGGTTGCCGACCCCTGGGCTAGCGGCTAGCTGAGTGTCTTCTTCTGCTTATTGGAGCTTGTTAAACAACTGACTGACGCATTACCGCCACCAGGTGGTGGGAAGCTATATTGTACCTGAGCGTCTCATGGATAACAGTAATATGTCTTCAATTGATAACCTATGCGGTCCCGCGGCCCTCGCGGCCCACAGGTGCAAAACTGAAAGTTGTTTGCGGCCCTCTACGTGGCGCTCGCGACCCAATCGTGGGCCGCGGCCCCATGGTTAAGAATCACTGCCTTAAAGGACCACAAGAAACACGTCTGTGTCAAAAAGTGCCATAAAAATGTTCTATATTAATATTGTTTTGCACTTTCACTGAGTTAAATTGTTTAACCAACATCAGTCCTGATCATCACCACCCAATAATAATTGATTTTCAGAATTTTAACCATTTGAATTCCATGTCAATGATTAGTAACAACACTCTGATTTCGATGTGTGTGCAGGAAACCAAGAAAATAGCATGTATTTCCCCACAGGTACAAAAATGGTCAATCTGGTGGAAAATACTAAAAGCCAGAGCTCTAGATTGAAGGCTTGATCAAATAGATTGCATGATGTTATGCTCCAATGGCTGTGGGATCAAACGTTATGATTTTAATGGGTTCCTAAGAGGACAAATTTGTCCTCAAGTGTCTGTATTTAGGCAACACTTTATTATAAACTAATTATAGGAGCCCAGGACGAACTTCCAGAATTCGCAATTCACCCGTGCCAAATCATGCCATATACCTTATTATACAATGTAGCCAAAAATATCAAATGTGGTGTCGGGCACAAGGGTTATGTCAAGAACTGGACCGTCCATCGAGCTGCTCATTGATCGTCAGGCTTGAAAGTAGATTTCTTTAGGTTACAAAATGTAACCTGTAATCTGGAGGAGGCCAGGATGGAGCTCCTGTTCCGAGGCTGGGCTAAGACGTGGAAACGTCCAGAGATGGTTCTTCCCATGCTCCCTTTCCGTCGTCCACAGCAGAACCGCTTGGCCATTTGTGTGCTCTGGTCTCCCCCCTCAGTCTCTCAGGGACCCCCTCGCATCAAGATCCTCCCGTCTCAGGCTTCTCTTTCATGTCTGTGTTTTGAGACGAATCTGAGAATGAAACGGTGTCGATTAGTTTGACTCAGCACAGAGATCGATACAAGAGGACTGACACCCGGCGGGCTTTTGATGAATGCTGCCATTTACACAAAAACATTAACATCCTGATCTTCTAAAGCAATGCACCTTTGCATCGTGACCTTTACCTTGAAGCCATATTGACTCTTGATGCTGTACATTGTATTCATATTGATTATGTAGCAAAATGTGGTTGGTTTTTCCTCTGAGAGCTAATTTGACAAAATGAAAGTGGCTGAAAGCTCCTCGTAGCATCAAGTTGTACATCACCAATAGCATATATTATTGTTTTACTGTTATGGCCCTTTAATAACGTTACAGCCAAAGCAGTCATCACCTCTATTACGATCCCGCCATAGGCGAAGGACTTGTGTTTCATTAGGATGCACGCCACTAAAAGAAGCCTGCGTTGTCGCGTTGGCCTTCTCTTTGTTTGCTAAGCAGAGATGGTTATCCTTAAAGTATTGCTTTCTACTCCTTTACCGTCTCGTGTTCGAAAGACTGCTACCAGCCGGAAAGTCACATAAAAAGTGTCTGTAGATTTTTCTACAGATTTTCTCACTTGCATCTCAAATGAGGCACACGCATTTGTCATCCACACTGGTTACAGTTTGGTTAACTGTGGAAGAACCAACGATAAAGTGTGCTCAAATTGTTCAAATACAATTAAAATGTGCCTACAGAACTGAACACTTTTAACTGTAAGTAGCTGTATCATGGCACATGTAAAAGCCTTTATTTTATTTAACTATTTTTTGTTTAATCACACAAGGAAATGCTGAATGAAAGTAATATTTTTGAAGAAAAGAACCACCTGTATGTGATTTAGCTCCTTTGTGGTGCCTTCCATCTCCCCATTAAACGGAGGACGGCCCCTGTGCATTTACAGACGAATGAGTTGGAAAGCCTCGACTATATGTATATATATATGTTCTTTTTTGTTGAAAAAAAAATAAAGGTGTGACAATTTACTGGGGAATTCGTCACAGCTGCACATTCTGTACACCCACTTATAAATCTGTTGTTTAATTTAATTTGAGCAAAATTACACTAGACTCTCGAGCTTGCTCTGCGCATGCGCAGCACCATCGTGCCATTTTCCTAATGGAAGAAATGGAAGAAAGACCTATGGAAGAAGGATGCAATCAAAAGGTAAGTTAAAAGTCAATATTTGAAAGCTTTAATTATATTTTATATGCCTAAAATGCATGGTGCCATTGCCTAGTAAGTGAAATGTTAATGCCACAGATTGCTGACTTTGTAAGCTAACCGCTAGTTACATTACAGTCATTTAGCAGACACTTTTATCCAAAGCGACTTACAATTCAGAGTCTATCACATTTCTACACCGTATGCACAACTACGGGAGCAATTTTGGGGTTAAGTGTCTTGCTGAAGGACACATCGACATGCGACTAGCGGAGCCGGGGATTGAAACGCCGACCCTCTGATTGAAAGACTGCCCTGCACTTAGCCACATTCGCCTAGTTAAGTGCTCAAGAATGTTGCGTTATGTGCCCACATTTCGACATATCTGACAGTTTAATGTCAACTTGTGCCCTAGCAGTTGCTAATACAATTTCCAGAGCCAAAGTGTATTATGTGTAATGTTGGGCCGCTAAATTAGCTGCTAATTAGCGAATTAGTTTTTTCATAGGGACCGTTAGCTGCAAATGTTAGCTGCAAATGTTAGCTGCTAATGTTAGCTGCAAATGTTAGCTGTTAATGATAGCTGCAAATGTTAGCTGCAAATGTTAGCTGCTAATGTTAGCTGCAAATGATAGCTGCTAATGTTAGCTGCAAATGTTAGCTGCAAATGTTAGCTGCAAATGATAGCTGCAAATGTTAGCTGCAAATGTTAGCTGCAAATGTTAGCTGCTAATGTTAGCTGCAAATGATAGCTGCAAATGATAGCTGCAAATGATAGCTGTTAATGTCAGCTGAAAATGTTAGCTGCTAATATTAGCTGCTAGTGTAATTTAGTGAGCTGAAGTTGGTCGCACAGTTGCTACTGCATTACAGGTTATCATGGTCAGTTCTACATGGGGTGGACCACACAATTTTTGACTATTTATTTAGTTTGAGCTGGTAAAAATGGCGTTTAGTGGTTGGTAATTATTTTTCCGTCTTTTCGCTCCATTTTGACGGTTCCCCCCAATAAAATGTGACTATGAATCAGCTCCTCTCCTGTTAAAATAAGTATGATTTGACATATGATTTGAGATTACCAGCTTGTCAATTTTCTGCCTGATGTGTGTTTACCCGTGCTGCAGTGTCTGTGGCAGTGCTGGACATAGAGGAGCAGCAGGAACAGGCAGAAGCCGATGAATGATGATATTGTACAACACAACAGGAAAGTGTAACTGCCCTGACTGTGGATCACCTGCAGGAAGACACACACACAAACACAGTGGGATTTTATTTCAAATGACTCTGTAATCAACGTGCTAAAAAGCAGTGTAGCCACTACAGAACACAGAAAAGGTTCTTACTGATCCAACAAGCAGCTGCAGCACCATCTCTCCTGTGCTGGCACTGGTCACCAGGACAGTTGTAGCACAACCTGAAACACACAAGAAATAGACAGACATTATCTACAGTAAAGGAGGACTAAAAATGACTATTTTATCAATATATAAATCAGTAAATACTAGGACTGCCCCCAAAAAGTTGATGATACGAGTCAACAGTTGAGAAGACCCAGAGTTGACTTTGGGATGGAAGCAGAGGGAAGCTTTACCTACTGTATGTCTTGGCTGCTCTGATGCTCTCAGCTGTGGTGTAGAAAGTTAGTTAAGTCAGCTCGACTACTTCTGCACCAGTTGCTGGTTAAACCTCTTTTACTGCCACCCAGCATTTATTCTGCTCTATTGGCCTTGCTAGCTATATGACATCGGGAGCAGGTGTAACAATACCAGTCTGCCAAACATCCTGTTGTGTGCACACCACCAGCAACGCAAAAGTAACAGAGCGGAATTGATCCTGTGACCAATTGTGCTGTACAGTGAGGTTAGTACTACCTACCGATGTAATAATTAGAATGTGTGTCTTGGTTTACCTTTGTAGTCTAGCATGTCCTCTGTAAAGGCCAGCATGGACGGGAACACGCTGCTAATGCACAGTCCCAAAACGCAGGTACCGATGAAGAGGAACACACTGCTGGTGTAGAAGATCAACAACAGGCACTGCACAGTTATGACTCCGACCTGAAAGAAGCAAACAGAAAGGCAGTACAAGTGAGAGAAAGATTTGAACTCAACAGAAGCCTGTGTTCTACAGTAAACATCCAAAAGAACACAGTTATACTTGCAGAACTTATATAAATATCGAGAATACAAAATGAGCCAAAAAGCGAGCACTTCTTGACCTAAACTCTGAAATTGACATCATCTAATCCAGATTTCGATGAGATATACTGTTTGAAATGCTGTTGTCTTTTTTAAAATGTTTACGAGTGTTTTAGGCTGTTGTGTATTGCAGTTCAGAGCTCTGCTATACAGTGAGTAGAGCATCAGTGCAGCCCTCTGTCCATCTGACGAGAAAAAAAAGAAAATGAATTTCTAAAATTAGAAAAAAGGAGCAGCCGAACATCAAAACATCTGTTGCAGATGTGGAAAACATTCAAACTCCACAGCTTTAGCATTGACTGCTGAGTCTTTAGCATCTGACTAAATAAACCGCATTTAGGAATGTAGTTTCAGAAGAAAACAAGCACATGTCAAGTTAAAATGTACATCAATACAGTAAAAAACATACGTGTTTTAATTGTTTTATTGTTTAATTAATTGTTGTTTGTAGAAGTGAATCTGGTACCTCAAGATTGCGAGTGAATCGCATCAAATTGCTGTGAATGAATGAAAATTGACAGACATTTCAGGAATGTTTGCTTTCTGCTTTCCTACTTTGTTGACTAGTGTGTTCTGAACTTCAGGGACAAGACTGAAGACTCCATACAGCACTCGACCATATGCCAACAAAGGAACATTTAACAAGGCAACATGTCCCCAGAACACAACTTCAACCTGGCGAAACCCGGGATTGAACCAGGGACATTCAGATCTTCAGTCTAACGCTCTCCCAACTGAGCTATTTCGGCACAAAAAGGGTGCCTGGAGTGGCGCTCAGACAACATACAAAGCATCTGGAAAAAATTGCCAGAATTTCGGGAAAAAGCAACGATCCATGAACTATCGAGAGGCTCTTGCACTGTCGCTTAGCATCGGACTAGCTTAGCTCCAGTTTACAATTCAAAGCAATCTAACACTGAACTCTCCATACAGGCCTCAACCTCTGGGTGAGCACATAGGGGAAGCGAGTGAATCGCACCAGATTAATGTGAATGAATGAAAATTGACAGACATATCAGGAATGTTTGCTTTCTGCTTTCCTACTTTGTTGACTAGTTATAT
>NW_022280131.1:0-31569 GCF_004355925.1 Anarrhichthys ocellatus
ACACACACACACACACACACACACACACACACACACACACACACACAGAGTATGGCATTGTTGTTGCACTGAGCCCAATAATAAAACAATGTTCATCACACATCCTCAGTGCCACAGAGCTAATGTTAAGTAGTAAGCAGATGAGTACAACAAGACTTCATGTTCATTTTCTATACGCTGTGAATCCATCATTGCATATTATGCGAGTGTTTCAGCAGCAGCACATCTAACTGTACGCATCACTCTCATCAGTCTGTAAGTGTAACTCATGGTGTTATGTTGTGACACACCTTATGCAGCCCGAACTGTAGCATCAGCAGTTCAGGTGTGCTACAACAGAGGGAAGTGGAAAACTGGAAGGTTATTGTTTTTATTTTTAATAATTATAGTAGTAGCATGTGCAAGCTCCTTTTTGTAAAATAAGTACTGAATTGTTCTTCATAACTTTTATTTGTGAATAAATAAAAACCGTATTATTTTCAAAGGGGAGGAGCCCCAAACCCCAACGGCTGCACAGCACCTAAGCCCTCATACACCATACACCTCACACCTCACAGACCTCACACACACTCACACTTCTCTGTAACTGTTTGTCCTTTACCCTATGAAAAACACAACTCACATTCAGCAATCTCTCATTAAGTCCTCAACAATCCAGTGTATTGATCTCACTCCGATGGATCCTGTCCTCTAGGAGTGTCACTGACTAGCTGAGTATTGCACTGGTGTTTTAGTTAGCGTCACCAGATTTACAGTATATACTGATACTGCATAGTACTTTGGCTTTGAGCAGTGAAACATTGAAATGTTGATATCATGTTAATAATACACATTTGATATTATGGCGTAGGTAATCCAGTGCCTCTTGGATCATTCATAAATCTGTCTAATTCATTTGCCAAAAGGAGACAAAATGCATTAATAAAGTTTGAGATTAATTGGTTATTGTTATTATTTTTTTATTTTATAGAGAACAGGTAGATTTTGCGACAATACTGTTTTTGCAAAAATCTTTTAGCCACAATAATTGTGTGGTGAAAATCTGACACTGTGACAGCCTCAATTTGGCACTGTATGAATATAATTGACTGAACTTGACTCTAAAGGAGAAGTGAAACTACTTCACTCCCGTAGGGTACTGCTGCCTGGCCAAGGCAGCTTGGCAACTCCCTGTAAGACCTCACATTTCATACGTATCAAACAATCAAGCAAACACGTATTAGTGAGCGTTGGAGAGGCTGGTGGGCATTGGACTGACATTAGAGAGGTATCAATCTTCTTTTTTAACTCTCGGCAAGAAAGCCAATAAGTGTATTTGCCAAACAGTCAAACTCTTCTTTTAAAATCAATAAACATTACCAGAGATTGTCCTAATATGTATAGTGCAACTCATGACTTGCTTAATGTATGATTCAAGCTCTCAGAAAAAGGGGTTTTGGTCAACACAACTCACTTCTCATCCACATTCTGAAATTGAGGAAATACAAATTTTTTTTCTGTAACTGACAGCATGGGGTTTATAACCCATCCCCTCACTGTGATGACTCGTGTCTTAAGAGTTAACACTTCAAAGTACCCAAAGTGGTTTTCCAATGCAATGGACAACATGTATGATGACCCAGCAGATAGAGAGTCTGTGAGGTACAGCAGCAGCAATACACACCCTCAGGGCTTCTTAACAACCACAACAAACAGAATGTAAGCAAAGTTTGCATATTCATGTTCCTATGATTATAACTTTGAACGTGTTTTCGTCATTTGCTTTGTGACTTTGAGTGAAGTAGTGCTCTAGTCGATGTTTTGAATGTTATCCTAACGATAATGATCTGGTTCCTTTGGTGAGACACAGCGGGCTGATGATGATGGGACGCAGGTGGTACCAGAGGTGAAGGGGTCACAGTGCTGGGAGCCAGGCCTCAGGCTACATTAGTCATGTACAGTGTAGTATTGATTTCACATTAAGAGATGAATAGGACTCTATAGCAGAAACGGCGATCTGGCTCCATGTTGTTACAGTTACATGAAAAAAAAACAGTGAAATCATTTACATTTTTTTTCCCACGCAAAGGAGGCTCACCCTTTTTTCCACTGCATGTTGACACGGCTGTCTGCCGTGTCTGTTGACCAGCAGAGGGTCTGTATGATGAGTCGGGCTTCCTTGGTTGTGCTGATCACATCCCAGTCTGGTTTCCCACACACACACTAACACTGATGCTTGTTTGCAGCCACTCTTCGGGGTCTCTATCTGAGTGACAACGACTTCGAGGCCCTGCCTGCTGACATCGGGAAGCTGACCAAGCTTCAGATAGTAAGTTCATGTCAATGCAACTGATACAATGAGCCAAGTCAGCTGGCAATCCAGTGCATGCATGAGTTACCAGCAAAGCATGGAGAGCCACAAGGAAAAGGTCCTGCTGGTCTCTCATTTACAGTACAGACAGACGCACACACATAACAGTCGCTGAATATATTAGGTTACTATAAATTAATGCAAAAACATCCACATGCTTTGCAGAAACCTACGAACATTTTTGTCCTGGTGACTGTGCTGTTTTTTTTTCTTTCGTACACACAGTTGTAGTGACTCCACACTGAGTTTTAAGCATCTGGCCCCTGGTTTCCATTAAGAAAGTCCATGTGGGCACACCAAGGTTGAGAGACCGGTCCAGTGCACTGAGCATTGCACCTGGAGTACAAACTACAGCTGGGAAAAACAACGGTGTGTGTTAAATGAGTGTGTTCTGTTTTTCTTCCGTTTCTTTCCTAATGTCCAGTTGAGTCTGAGGGATAATGATCTCATCTCGTTGCCGAAGGAGATTGGGGATTTGACTCAACTCAAAGAGCTTCACATCCAGGGCAACCGGCTGACTGTCCTCCCCCCTGAGCTAGGTACTGACCACACACACACGCGCACACACACACTCTTGAAGGAGTCCAGTCAAAAGCCCAAACAGCTACCTAATATCTAATAAACGTAGGATAACACTGACTGATGCTTTTACGGCAGTCTCTATAAACCAGAGGCTAAAGTCTGTGCTTGTACTGCGTAGTTCCACATTTATAAAGCTCAAAGATACATTTGTCACACGCTCATATTTGCCACATGTACAGTGAAATGTAGAGGTGACTCTAGAGAATGTGTTGGAACGATAATGAGCTATAATAATGAATAGAATAAAAGTAGAAAGTAGGTAATATTTCAACGATGTCGACTGACTCATTAGCCTCGTCACCGTCTAAGTGAGTTTAAGTTCACCACTGTGATCTATTTGCCTCTGGACCGAGCAGATGATAGCTGCCTGAGCGTGCACTTCCTAGACAGAAATGTGAGGAGAAACATTGGATCCGGTATCATCCTATAAATGAGCAAACATTTCAACTTTCCTCATTTATTTTCTTTCTAAAAGAGCTCAAGTTACAAATTTAATTTCCTCATGCTTGTATCCAGAAGGTCAGCATTCCACACCCTGTACCAGCAGGACACCACGGTGGTGTCCCCCTCTTAACCACTGTTGAGGTGCTTAATCTGACCGCTCAGTGGAGCCGCTCAGTGGCCGGCACATCTTCAGGTGTGGCTGTGTGTAACTGTCAATGTGAACAGGTTCTTCTGTATGTTTGTGTGTCTGCAGGTAATCTGGATCTGACTGGTCCTAAACAGGTGTTTAAAGCAGAGAATAATCCCTGGGTCACTCCCATTGCAGACCAGTTCCAGCTGGGCGTCTCCCATGTTTTTGAGTATGTTCGCTCGGAGACCTATAAGTAGTAAGTACTAACACGAACGGACCTCCACACTGAAAGCAAACACTGGACTCCTTTTGCACAGTGCAGTCTGTTCTTTGGATGAACTTTACCTTGATCATTAAACAGAATATTTCACAATGTATTCAAAAGTTAAGCATAATATAAACATATTTCCCACATGTCAGTATCCCAATCCCTAATCTATGTCTGTTGCATTACTGATATACATCATGATAGGTTGTCACTGTGTTTGCAAACTGCACTGGATCAGGGCAGGCCCTGCTGATCCCATTTCACTAAAAATATAAAAACTCAACCGTTTTTCAGTACTGAGGGGTGCTAACGTTCAAACTTCAATCCAATTTTCACAGTGGTCGAGGTAATGAAAATAATGACACAACAGCAGAAACTTTTCTCATTATGTCGGGGTTTGTGCTCAGCTCTGGGTTGGACTGCTTCCTTTTATACATGCTATAGTGTGAATGTGTCCATGCTCTATAAGACGGGACATTTGTCAATGGGTAGCAGCTAACAGGGCACTCCGCTCATTCTGCCAAGTGTGGACCTTCTTTTCTCTTAAAACCGATTGTTGGGTACTGATGGAGATGATTGCAGCTTTACTCTTCCTTGTCCTCTCTGATTTGATGCACAGCTTGTTCATGAGGCCAACCCTCAGAGGGTTTAACCCTGTAACTTGGAATGAACCAATGTTCTTGCTGCAATACACAGAGAGAGGACTACTCCTGGGCAAAACTATTCATAGCTATCTATATCTTCTCATCACTCCACTCAGAGTGTTTGATGCAAACATTACACATTACACTGCTGCTTTACAGTTAAAGGTTTCCACCAGCGACCACTCTTAAGAGCAGTCAAAAGATTTGAAACGATGAACAGTGTTCAACCCTGAAAACGTCTTGAAAGACAGTGGAGATCTTGGGGATCTGTGTTTTGAGGTGGAATGTGTGTGATGTGCAATGTCTGATGTCGCATGCACAGACAATTGAAGTCTAAGCAGTCTCTCCAGTGAAGAAGAGCGTGCTGGAGGTTGCACTGTGAAGCAGAAGGCTGCTATTAATTCTTTGTTCCAGGCAGGAGATGCTGCAAATCCTCTGTGTGAATGCTCCAGGCTGCTGCTCTGAGGCATGCTGTGGAACTGATCCCTGTACTGTGTGTGGCTGTGTGTGTGAGTGAGACAATAACACCATCTCAACCAGCTTCCATTCCATACTATGTTTGCATACTTGTGTGAGAAATGTGTGGCTGTGAGTTTTTCTATCTCTTGAGAACATCTCTCCGTACACTGCTGTTGAATCAACGTGAGCTATTCAGACACAGTTGCTAGTATACTGTATGTATACAGCATCTGACTGATCCACCAACATGTCTGTGGATCCCCTCCATTAAAATACATGCTGGTATCACAGATTCATTCATTGCTTTTGTACTGTGGGTTTTGGTCAACCTCGTCGTCTTTTTAAAGATAATAATTCTTCATAATTTGAACAGCATGAATATGATTTGATGAATTGTGTACAGTTGGACGTTTTCCCTGCTGGTGGTACTTGCAGATATCATTCTCCTGACAAAAAGTACTGAAGCATGGCATTTGTTACGTCTATAGGTGTTTGACCACTGGAAGCCAATGGGCCAGCCAGATGAATTCCCACTTTCATCTTGAAATGAAAGACTATACATTATGTTTAGTCACCTGCGTCTGTCAGGGTGGATGATGGAGAGCTGAGCTACTCTGTTTTATGGACTGCCATCTGTCTTTGTGATCAATCACTGTCAACATTTAAGTCAGCACGCATAAAGCAACAGATGCATAATGTATCTATCACTCTCATCGATGCATGCAAAGCAGCGCTACATCCACTAAACCTGTCTGTTGTCTCTGTTCTCTGATGTCCTCTTCAAAAGAGCTAAAATGAGAGTTGCCCCGATGGCATGGTGGTTAGCGATGCTACATGACCGTCCACAGTGTGACTCCAACCGGGGATCTTTGTCGCATGTCAGTGCCGTTGTCAGAGTTGGGCTTTTAGGTCTTTGGCGGGGAATGTTTTTTGTCTAGCCCTGAATCTTTCTGACTTGTGTTTGAATGTAGAAAGACTGAGGGAGATCAGTCTGTCCCTCTGCAGCCCCAACGAGTGTGAAGCTGCTTCTCCTCGGCTGTCGGGCTCATGTCACACCGGCGACCGTACTGCCCCTAGATTTGACCAAACTGTCATTTGTTTGATATTTTGGTCAATGGTCATCAGGTGCAGGCCATTTATTGCTCACAGAAATAGATTGGTCAGATGGCCACTTTTCGACACTGCGTCTTGAATAAGTCTTTGACAACGGCTGCTGTCTGGGTCAGCAATGAAGCAGGTTGAACGGATCAGAAGGGTCAGTCGACTCGGGCACTAGTTGAATGTCCATGTACTTCCCTGTTCTGAGAGAAAGCTTTCCATATCTTTTCCATCAACATTGGTGGGCATTCCCAGGTCTGTGGAGGCTCCAGTGAGATTAGTCCCTCTATCAGAGCGTCGTTGTATCCCCAGAAACCTTCTGATGCATTTATAAAGCTAGAGGAGTCCAAGGACTCAGCTTGGCCTCCTCTAGTGCGGTGTAGACCAGCTGCTATAGTCCAACAACAAAGAGATTTGTATCTGACAATATCGATCATCAATGATTGCCATTTTGCGAAAAAAAAAAGTGATCAGGGATCTCCTGAAAGTTATATTTGCTCCCTTCTTTTATTTAGTTCCGATCCGAACCGTGATCTTTATGATCTGTTGCACCACTACTTGAGACTTAATCTATGTGACACTTTCCATCTGCATCCAGAGTGTTAATATTTGCCAGCGCAGCTATTGTCCTCTCTAAAGCTTCTTCGAAGGCACACAGTTCAGTTAGCTTGGCTGCAGATGGTGACATGCCAGTTTGTGGCCTAGCGAGACTTGGGTTACATAACTCCTGATGAGAATCTCTTTAGCTGACCCAGGACGTCACCTTCTCTACCTTCAGTGGAACATCAGTCAGAAGAGTCTGCAGTGAGTTCTCTGAGAAGGACTTAAGTAAGTAAAGATAAATGTTTCTCTCACCCTGAACACGATTAGTGGCTCTGATTTCAGGTCCCAGTGTAACCCCAGGCTGTGCTGCACTTGTAGCTTATCAGCAGCAAGGTCCAGGTCCTTTAGGTCTGTGGCGTGATCTTCACAGGAGAAGGCCTCCATGGCCCTCTTTACTGTTTGATGTTTGGGCTGCTGCTACTTCACTGGCTGATGAGTGAGATGTGTTGGATGTGGTTTGCATTGATCCAGAGACAGAGTTCAGAGCTCAGAGGAAGAGCGGTCATCTTCCAATCGGAAGACCTGCGGTGCAATCCCTGGCTCCTACAGTCCATGTCCATGTGTCCTCGGGCAAGACTTAACGCTAAGGTTACACTGACACGAGGTTTGAAGTTACCTTCTGTACTGAATACACCTGGAGTCGCCTTAAACTGAGAAAAAAACATACATTGCTATTAGAAATAATAAACATTCAGGCCATTAATATAGTAATTTGACACGCTATCCAAAATGTTAGTGAGCTCTTCCATTTTAAACGCTTGTGCTATATAAACACTGTTGGCATATACTCTTCAATCACAGAAATATTCTTTGCAAATGAATGTACAAATAATGCCTTAAAAGACTAACTTTAACACCCAGCCAATGGTACAATAGAATGTGTTGGAAAACAGACTAGCTCAGCAATAACAGCACTAATCATAAAATATAGAATATAGCATCAAATATTTAGAAAGATGATAAATTAACAATTGAAGTCTGGGTTTAGGCCTAGGTAGTCTGGGCTTAGCCCTAGGTAGTCTGGGCTTAGCCCTAGGTAGCCCTAGGTAGTCGGGACTTAGCCCTAGGTAGTCGGGACTTAGTCCTAGAGAGTCTGGGGCTTAGCCCCAAACCTTATCAACTCCTAGAAACACGCCTGTTCCATTTCAGGTGCTCCTCTTTCCCCATGTTTGTCTTTTCACTCTCGGAGGCAAAAGGCCAAAAGAGTCCTCTTTAAAAGAAGAGCTGAAATGGTTTAGATATTAAATGAGTGAGATAATAACAGACTCTTCACATGATTGATGAGGCAGGAACACAAGATGGAAATAGTGGTAGTTATGCTTTGGTTTTGATTTTAATTTTTTAGGCTGTATTAAATGACTTGCACTTCCAGCTGGCCCTCTGAAGGACAAACTTTTCAAATCAACGAGAAAAAAAACACAACATGACAAAAAGGAGAAAAAATACGTTTATAAACGGACGTATGTAATCACTGCGAATCGCTCCCACCTCCTGATGAAAGTTAGAGGCGGGTTTCACCTGTGACCATGGCCTGCATCACTGTGTGAGCAGGTTTGTGTTTCTGTTAAACCTGTAATCAGGCCTAACGGTGATGGTAGCGGTCTGAAGCTAAACCTGTTCATCACTGCAGCAAGGTGAGAGGTCCAACCACTGAGGGGCAGCAACAGAGTTCAGTTACTCTGGAAGTGATGAAGGATAAGGACCAGCCCGGCCTCAGCACGGCATGCTTCCCTATTTTCAGTCCGTTGTGACGGCTATCACACTGACAATGCCTCCTCAGTCTGTGAGAGACACGGTAGAAACAGACTGTGAGAACGCGTGAGGGTGAGAAAGATGTATGAGTGCAAGTGAAGAAGTGTAAGAGGGAAAGAGAAGGCACACTTATGCACACGTGCAAACACACGCAGACAGCTAGCAGCAGCCTTCCTTTAGGCAGGTGTTGAACCATTTCCCAAAGAGATCCTCCTTGTGTCCTCACAGCTTCATTCACACCTGCCTAAATGTCCTTGATCTTCCAGCTCTGTGAACACACACACACACATCTGTTTGCACCTCCAGTTTCTGTCTACTTTAGTAGGATGTATCTTGAATGTGGAAGTAATAATAACCCTGTGCTCTTCTATTTTCCTCGGTAGAAAACTGGTATTTCGATGGGTGCACTCCTGCATGCTTCAGGACAGAGACCTATTTACAATGGAGGGAAATGTGGGACCAATACCGTTACAAACCCCCTTCAGAGAACAACTAAAGGACGTGATGAAGGCTTTAGTCTGACACTTGTGTCCTTTGGGGTTAACACAGCTTGTGTCAGTTGTGTTTGAGGAATAAGGCTTGTGGACATTAGATATTTCAGAATTTCATATGACACCACCTGACTGTCCTCCCTCTATTCCGCTAGTGTTGTAGCCAAGGCGTGTTGCAAGTTTTTTGACTCATTCTTACAGGTTATTCTGAGTTATTAATGCTGCATTTCTATTGCATGGCATCTGTAGGATGCGTTATTGCAGCTGGATAGTGACAATTATGCTGGTCAAAGTAGCTGGTGACGGATCAAGACCATTGTAGAAGCCAACATGCTTGATTTAGAGGCCTTTTGTACCATCGATGATGGTGCTGCTGAACTGAGCGTAGCCATGTTAATTGTTTTCATCATGCAAATTCATCATGCTATACGCTCTGAGTTCTCTGCTGTGCCCTCCAGTGGAGTCCTCCAGTAACACGTATAGTCCACAGGCAGGTATGTGAACAGTTCTATTCCCGATGCAGACGGTTGTCTACGGGAATGCATGGTCATATTTCAGGAGCGATGATGTCACCGTTAAGCCACAGCAAATCTGCTGGTTACATTTGGTGCAACCAGCGTCAGACTGTTGTAAAATAACAGAACAGCCGCGCTTATGTGCGCATTAGGTGCCGCTTGTGTAAAATGATTAAGCAAGTTTCTTCTGCATCAACAGGTGTGTTGAAAACATTTTACACATGAATAATTGTGAATCACTTAAAACTCCTCTCTCCTCTTATAACTCCCTTGGCATGCTGCCGTCACACTTGACTTGGACCTGTCTGCGCCGCTGGGTTCACAAAAAGAGAGCCTGCGGTGCGCACAGAGCAGCAACTGAACATCGACCGATAGAGGGAACGACATAGAAACAAATGGTTGGTGCAGAGAAAGCTCGGACAGCCGGTGATTGTGAGGACAGACAGGAGGGACATCTGAAACATGAGACATCATTTAAACAGCAGCACTGAGAGTTGGGACAAGTTCAACGCTGCTTACAACATTGCTCCTGTGTAGGAGAGCAAATATGGAAGGACGGACACAACTCACACAGTAGATTCATCATTACTTGCTGCTGACTTCATGGCGTGGATGGGATTGGTTTATGTGGTTGAAACCAAATGTATTCTGAACATTAATTGAAGCTTGCCAATGTTGCTCGGGCTACTAAACTAGGTGGGGGATATTGCCTTAATAGATAAGTCTATATTGAGGTTAAAAAGCTATCATGATATTCAATTCAAATCAGTTGAAGATCTCGTTTTAAAGACATCTCCACCAACTATAAATTGCTTTGTCCAGGGCAACAGACTTCACCCACCACCTAGCCTTTGCCCCCATTTCCTTTGAAATTTTTATCTTAGTTGTCATTTTAAGGAGATTATATGTATGTAAATGTTAACAAAGCGTACAGTTCCATAGCCCTCCTTCCACTTGGCAGGTCGGATCACAACCGGGTTCGTCTCTTGCTACAATACAGCCTGCGATCCACCAGATCAGGAGGGGGCTGTGTTGAGGCCACGAATTGGAAGGTGCTGAATGGGAGTGCGCCCAGAAAACAGGCCAGAGTGGGCGGGGAACACACGGGGCCCTTTACAAGTAGGGCTAGAACCGGATCTGCTTTCTGCCGAGGCTCAGGTGCTTCAATGTCTCCAACAGGATGCGGCAGATATTCTGCCAGTCTGTGAAGCCCAGCGCTATCTTCTATGCTGCCATGTAATATATATTTTACAAACACGACCGTCACACAGGAACATGACTCAGACTCAACAGTGACACCTTACAATTGACTGAATGGGACTCCCAGGGGCTGGAAAATGTCTGGGAGCTTTCAGAGGCTCCCAATGTAATTGAGATCCGGGTGGTGTGCGCGTCCTTTGTGAGCCTATCCAACCTACGGTTACCCATACCCCCCCCTCTCTGCGTAGATGTTTACGTGTGTGTTTGGAGAAGTCTAATTCCAGTTTAACATGAGCCATGCACAGCCTGTGTAAACTGTCACACATATCACATGTTGAGGAAAGGCACACGTCAGTCGGGTCTGTCACAACCACAAGTCGCTGACCAGAAGCTAATTGGCTGTTAATGTTTAAGCCTACTAAAGTTCCCTCATCTCTTCAAACAGCTGCCACATGTGGAGTAGGAAGAACTCAATCTGCCACAGTAGGAAGAAACACACCAACCGTATCCACAGTGGTATCCATTTATTTCTCTGTTCATTACATTCAGCTCAGATTATAGTCGGTGAAATATCTGTACTGGTAAGAATATAAATACAGGAAGTCAAACGCAACAAGTTGTAACGGAAGTCATTTCAAGAACACAGTGTTGGTGAAACGGGAGGGAAAATGTCATTTTACAAGAAATCGTATCACCAATAAAGACCAGTCTACTGAGACTCATTCTGGAAACGTCTGCCACGCTTTATACAATGGATGCAATCTTTGTGCAGTTTGCATCATCCTCAAAGTAACATGCAGACATATTTGTCTCCATCTCATTTCATGTCATTCTCAACCGGGCATGATTAGAGATGCAGTATGCAGTCCCGCCCTCTCAGTTACTGTCTAATTATATTCATGCATCAATGCCTACCAGCACCACGGCCCTGCAGTGAGGAGGTCGTACAGATGGAGGGCTGATATTGCAACCTCTGTCTGCTCTGGAACACAGCAGCTGCTGAGGAACTCATCTCCCTTATTAAACTCCGTGGATATTTAGACAAAAAACCAAAGGCATTTGTTTGGTAACCTGACCTCCCAGATGGTTTGTTACACAGAACCATGTGACAAGCAGTCATTGGAAACAGTTTGGCACTTTTCAAAAAATAGTCACTTCCTCCAATAGGTGATTGGATGACCCGGCCGGATTGATTCTGTCAATCAAACCTTTAACAAAGCCAGTCGGGGAGAAGAGCGGAAACGTTGTCGGTCATTGTGGTGCTTTGTGTTTCTTTCTGAGGAGTATTCTCAGTCCTGATAGAAGTGATGCTGTTGTAGCTTCTACGCTAACCTCTTCAGAACAAAGCCTTTATGTACACATGCATACACAGGCTTCACAATATATCCTTCAGCATTGACATTGCGATATGCGCATGCACAATAGTTACATCGGAGGACGTGTGATGGCGGCAGAATGAATAAAATATGTCATGCTACAACTTTTTTTGCATCCCTGCGCAACCATCAACGTGGCAGATTGTCTTCAGTGTGTCATGTTGGTAACCCACCCATCTAGAAACACAGACCCCATCTCCTTTACCGTGCCATGTCATCACCATTCATATCTATACAGTCAACGTGTTTATGATTCAATTGTTTACTAGAGCACAAAACAGTTTATCTTGCCTCTTCATTTTGCTCTCGAAGGGCAAATTTTTGGTAAATACTTTTTCATATTACAATATACTGTGTATATTGCAGAAAGAAAATATTGTTTTTAGTTTTTTCCAATATTGTGCAGCCCGACAGGCCAACATCTCCAGCAAACTGTGCCTCAGTGGTAGAGCAGGGTCGTCCTTCAATCAGACGATCGGCGGTTCGATCCCCGACTCCGCTAGCCAACGTGTATTTGAGCAAGACACTTACCCCTAAGTTGCTCGCCTACGGTGAGTGAATGGTGTGTGAATGTATAATTAATGTTAGTTTGTCCTGATGGGCAGGTGGCACCTTGCATAGCCCCTGTCATCAGTGTATGAATGGGTGTCAATGGGTGCATGATGACATGTAGTGTTAAAGAGCTTTGAGTGGTCGGAAGACGAGAAAAGAGATACAAGTACAGTCCATTTACAATTGGACATAGTCACTATGTACTACGCTACTGATGTTGATTAGTTGTTTAGCACCACATCTCAGTTGTGTTCTGTTCATTTGTTTCGTCTGAACATTATTTAGGTCAAACCCGTTCGGTCACAAACCAGCTTTCTGAAGGCACTGATTGATCGAGGTCCAATTTCTGGTTTAGCTCTTCTTTTAGCCAAACAATGCATACATGCAGCATACAACAAACATATGGTTATATTACAAAGTGAATGGTTCTCATGATTCATTTGAATAAATACCCAATCATTTCCTGCAAACTTTGAAGGTCCTTTTCCCAACATCAGGGCGAGATCCTCGATGACAGTCATTATGTAGAGTAAAAACGAAGAATGTCCTCTTTCAAATGGTGTATAAAACTACAAATGTGTTTCAGGGATAAGGCTACTGAAAATCTGATACATTTAAATACATTTTTTTTGTTATTTTGGTGATTCACATTAACACTTTTCAGTGTGGTTCAGTGGTTTCACTTAACTTAATTGAAATGACTGAATGAACTGCTTGTGAGGAAGCGGTGAACCTCCCTGAAGGGTGACAGCATGACTCACAAGCAGTGTCTTCAGCTGCTTGGGTGCAACAATATTTGCATTATCACAGTGAACACGCATGCAACGTCTTTCACCAGCAGTGTGAAGGATGCAGATGAACACTGATAGGAAATTGATTCTTTTAGACCATTGGGAATTTAGTTTGATGTCACTTGATCTAAAAACCAACAGCTGAATAAAAAGCAGCAAAAATGAGTGAATGGGCCACTGAAAAGAGAGAGAATAACTTAGTACGAGAGAGAGAGTGTGAACTTAAAGTGCAACTTTACTGTATAAGGCACATATTGTTACAATTACTTAGTGAATGTTGGAATAGTGTGATTACTTTTTTCAGTAACGAGTAGTGATGCATTAGAAATTGATTGATTACAGTTACTGGTCCCAGTAGTGCTCTCTTACTTTGACATTTGGGGTCTCACCAGATATCAGTTTAATCTCCGGGTTCTAGGGCAGTCACAATTGGCTAAAAATTACATTTGAACATTCATTCATAGAAAACTCCTACGTTTGAACTATTTGAATATCTATTTTTCCGTGTTATGTCCATGACTGCGTGTCCTCACTGCACCTCACAGCACAACGTTTTGACGCACTCTGTTTCCTTTTTAGTCCTGTAGACTTGCTTTGAAAGGCCACAGTGGACGAGGCAAGGCAAGTTTATTTGTATAGCACATTTCAACAACAAGGCAATTCAAAGTGCTTCACATAAAACCATTAGAAGCATCAAAACACAAGGCAAAAGGAGATTTAAAAACAGTTAAGAACATTCATTGAAACACAAAAAACAGTCATTAAAACACTAAAGAGCAGTGTAAGAAATAGAATGCAGTAGTAAAATGCAGAAATGCAGGAAATTGATTAATATCCTCAAATCTGGTTCAATTAAAGGCAGCAGCAAA
Source organism: Anarrhichthys ocellatus (assembly GCF_004355925.1). Lineage (NCBI taxonomy): Eukaryota > Metazoa > Chordata > Actinopteri > Perciformes > Anarhichadidae > Anarrhichthys > Anarrhichthys ocellatus. The sequence continues at coordinate 14,125 of NW_022280131.1, forward strand.
CAGAAAAGTCTTCAATCTTGATTTAAAGGAGCTGAGGGTCTCAGCAGACCTGCAGCTTTCTGGGACTTTGTTCCAGATATGTGGAGAAAAACTGAACGCTTCTTCTCCATGTTTAGTTCTGACTCTGGGAACAGAAAGTAGACCGGTCCCAGACGACCTAAGGGGTCGGGATGGTTCATAAGGTAGCAGCAGATCAGAGATGTGTTTCAGATCAGATTCAGTGCTTTATAAACCAACAGCAGGATTTTAAAGTCAATTCTTTGTTGGACAGGAAGCCAGTGCAAAGACCTCAGAACTGGAGTGATGTGATCCACTTTGTTGGTCACGAGGAAGGCTGAGCGCTGAAGTTGAAGTGAGGAGTTCTCCATACGAGACCTCCTCACTTCACTACAGACACCTTGATAAGGAGGCAGGATATAAAAGGTGTGTTATCTGTTTAAAAAGTAGAAATGTCATCTATCTTTGAAGTGGTTACATCTCCAATCTGCTGTGGAGCACACCTCTCTCTCTCTCTCTCTCTCTCTCTCTCTCTCTCTCTGTGTTAGCTGAGCTAACGTCTGTATGGTGGACTCACTCGCCACACTGTGCAGTACCGAGCGTAAGGTGACATTTGTGTTTGCTGGCACTCTGGCTGGCTGGACAGTGAGCGAGCGATGTGACCATGTTTGTTTGGCCTGTTTCAACATGTACATTTACATTCATTTCTTCTAATGTCAGGATTATTTCAGCAAAGTTCAGTGTGCAGAAACCCAATGCAGTGGAACAGAAGAGTGTGCATGTCTGCTGTCTGTCTGGGAGTGTCTCCGGCTCTTCATCCGGCCTCCATTCATCATGTACTGTCGTGGCTGAAGTCAAAAATGTGTTCTCAAAGAGGCTCTGCTGATTTGCAATAATCGTCTTTTCTTTAATCCCCCAAAATGAGTCGCCTAATTGACCACGATAATGCAAACAATCCATGCGCTGTTGAAGAGTAATGAGCAGACCATATTCAGTCACTCTCAAGTGGCACTAAAGCAAGAACAATTATCAATCACCAAAGACATATTTCAAACAGCAGCAAATAATGATCTGTGGTCCATTGATTATTACATCCATAACTGCCTCCTGATATGGAAATGCATGATGTCCAGTGCAGGACGAAGAAACGTGTCCCTCTGTGTCTAACTCACTGTTCTGTGAGTCTCCAGCTCTATCAGTGTGTACTGTTCATTGTCATGCATTGACTTGCATAGATTCTTATGAAGGTTAGGTGCAGATGAGGTTATGAAGTCTCTAACAAGGAGCAGCATGCGTTGTTGTTCACAGTTCCTTTGCTGGTATCACCACTGAGAGATTCTAAAGTCGACACATTGTAGTGGCTTTAACATGTGTGGGAAGTCTCTGCGCTCTTTGAGATCTTCACTGCTACACAATACATCCAGTGGAGGATGTAGGTCAGCCTCTGAAACAGGTGGGCTGCGTGCAGTTGTTGTCGGGGAGGGGGGGGGGGGGTTCAGATGATCCAATCTCCTTCTGATGTGGATAACCAGGTTAGCTGAGACTAATTTGATATTAGACTGGTGACCTCCTCTACATATGCACAGGTAAGGGCCTGGAGGTCAAATGCAGCGGAAAATGTGAACTTCACTTGCGTGTGTGTGTGTGTGCGCGTGTGCGGTTGACAAAGTTAGAGGTTATTTATGTTGATTTAAATAATGGATAAAATAGTGCTCACATATATCCATGTACACATCCCTCAGAGAACTGGTGAGTCAGCAGGAATTGTAACTAACTACTGATGAGGGCAGAGATCTTTGCCACTATTGGCTAAAAGACCCAGTTATTTGTCATGAATCTTAATTAGGATCTTTTCTTCTCCTCCCCCTCCCTGCTCCTTCCCTACCTTCACAGCTCCTTCTTCTCTTTCCTACTAATGTTTCTCTGGTTGTAGAAGAAGCTGCTAAATTGCTCTGCAGCTCTGGTGAGGAGGAGGAGGAGGCTGTGAGAGGAAGGCCCCCATCAGATCAATGGCCTTTGGCCTCCCTCCGCATTTATCACACATGCACTCACACATACATATTTTTAACTTTCTAACATACACATAGAGGAAAGAAAATACCAACTTTCAATCTCTTTACACACACACACACACACACAAAACTTTGCCATGATTAATTAAGCCGTGTGGAATAACAGAGCTCCATAAAGACATCATCAGGAATCTGAATCCATTCGCCTCTCTTCTCCTGCATTTAATTGGCCCTAACAGTTCATCGCCAGAGCTACACACACGCACACACACACACAGAGACTTAAAAGAAATAGGAAATCTTTATGTTGATCTCGGGCTAGAACTGCTATTGCTTGTATAAAAGCATAATGAAAGTGGTTCTGTCATGGCTTATGTGTATATGTCTTCTGTGGATGTGGCTGGTTGGTTCCCCATGTTCTCCTGGGTTCTGGCCTCCTCAGCACACAAAGAGAGAGAGGCAGAGAACAGAGAGCAGGCCACCAGTGGGACTAGATGTCTACTCTTTGCTTTACAGCGTCATAGATTAAGATAAGAAGAAGCCTTCCCTTATTCCAGATCCAGTATGAGCTCTGCCCCATGCAGGCTGAATTAGGTTCAATTAGTAGTGTTGACTTATTGTACTGCCAGCATAAAAGTTGTAGTAACATGTCTTAGTGAGCTCATAGTGCTCATTCAACACAGCATATTAAAACAACATATAATGTACATAGAACCTATTCAAATAAACTAAATACCATACAGGGTAGGGCTGATATTCATTCGTAGATAGGTATTCAGTTTTCAATTTTGGAATTACTTTAAAACAATCACTGCAGGTTGTGGAAAGAAGTGAACCTTGTGCGTGCCTAATGGGTCAGCAGAAGCCTGTCAGTCCACAGAGGGGTGAGCGGAGTGCAACAGTCCGTCGGCCATATTGGGATCCAGTCACTCCTGTAGTCCTGGGTCCAGCCCAGACCGCTGAGACAGCGAGGCCCGACAGCTCTCCAATGCCTCCTCGGCAACGCCCTGCCGCTCCGAGTCCACTTGCTCTCCTGGATGGATGACAGAGAGGACCGTGTTTACCAGAGGGGGAAGAGGAGGGTGGGGGCGTGGTCTGAGAGCAGTGCAGAGCAGTGTGGGGCACGCTCACATGCACTAACGTGAGCTACTGCTCTACTAACAGCACACACAGAGGGAGGCAGACATCCCTCCACTTTATCTTTACATAGATGATAGTAGCTGTTTGCTATGTTATTGCTCTGACTGTATATTGCTCCTTTGATATACCTGGGCAACCGACCCGAGTACACTACTGTTGGCAACTGCATGATCAGCACTTGAAACCAGCTCAGACCACCTCTTATCACAGTCAAAGGGCACGCTTTCATGTCTTTAATTGGCAGAGTCTCACAGACTCCCCAAAAGACATTTTGTTTATGTTCGGTTTGGCTCTGCAGTCTCTGATTTGAGAGAGGGGCTGTGTCATGTTTTGCACGGATGGCACAGTAGCAGGAAATACAATAAATCTCCCGACGAGCAAGCGGGTTTGAGCGCTTGCAGAAATGCTCCCTCACGAGGACATGTTTCTGCTCAAGGATACTGTGTGCACTAGTGTCACATGCACACGCCAGGTTTAATGTGCATGGGTTTTGAGACTCATTAAACGCCATAGATCTGTCACACACACATTGTGGACCAACATATTGCAAGTAGTGATCCCTGCAGCGTATCCCTTACGTCATGTCTCAGAGGCAAGTGTTGATTAGTGACATCACAAAATGTGTATCGCCGTCATAGACCACCTGCTTCATCTAGACCAGCTTCTCTGGTCCTCAACGCTTTAAACTTCCATTTCTTCCCTGTTCAGTATTGGAATGAGACACATTCCTATTATCGTCCTCATTATTCTGTCCATGCTAGGCCCCGTGTCAGTTTTCAACTGTCAGATAGACAAGAGTGTGACTTAACATCACAGCACCACATACTATACACTCTGGTCATGACAAAAATGATTAAAAACATGAATAAACACTGGCTTTTGAGTGAACGCTCCATCATCAGCCAGGCTGCACTATTCTCCCCTCTTCACATTGATTTATTTTTCTCCTTTATGACAAACTGACTGATCATTCCCTTCTTCCCTATACATCCTGCTTTCCTCAACTCATCCATCAATGCTGGGAACCCACGATTATGCTAGCAGTAGCTCGTTATGACAGCACCAAGTGTGCTGCATTGGCTGCTTATTGACTAAATGAATAATCTTGCTTTTCTGAAAAGGAGCGTACACAAACCCTCAGCACAGTCCTGGTCTGGTCCAGCAGCTCTGCCCTCTGTTCATTAGACCTCCAATTCACATACAAACAGCTGTAATGGCACATATTGGCAAAGCGTGCATATCCTTTTTTTTTTTTTTTTATTGAGTAGAAAAGTGAGTACAAAACAAGTGCAGACAAGTACATGAACTCGTATACGAGCCAAGAAATGATTCAAAGTAAGACGGAGACAAAACACAACTTCACTTTGTGTGCGTGTTTCTGTGTGATTGTGTGTGTGTGATTGTGCGTGTGTGATTGTGGGTGTAGGTGTGTGTGTGATTGTGTGTCCATCTTATGTCTGGTCCGGTTAATGGGTGAGTGAGGACTGTTGAATGAATTTACAAAGTAATAATATGGGACACATTTCAATCTACACATGAATACACAAATACTGTACATCTACAAATATCCCTATGAATAAATAAATATATATATGTATATAAACCCAGTTTTTCCCCCCCCCCCCCCCCCGTTACTGGCACTGGCCTGTTCTGTGATCTGCTGTCCTAGCTCTGAACTCCAATAAGAATGTTGATATATCGGCATCATTCACATCCATTCATACACTGATGATAGGGGCTACCATGCAAGGTGCCACCTGCCCATCAGGACTAACTAACATTCACACACCGTAGGCAAAACTACGGGAGCAATTTTGGGGTGAAGGACACATCGACATGGACCAGCCGGGGATCAAACCGCCGATCCTCTGAGCCGCAGTCGCCCAGGCGCACGGGCAATGCTAATGTTGCAGGTTACGTTTACCATGTTCACCAGCTTAATTGTGGTCATCAGTATTGGAGAAATTGAAATTTTGACCTGTTGATGGCACTAGTTGAAAAGGGATCACCAAAGGAAGAAGAATTAAGGGGACATGAATGTTTGTGCAGCATTTTATGGCAGTCCATCTAACAATCCTTAAGACATTTCCAAAATGTCACGCCAATTTATCCGGTATATGTTGAAATATTTCCGTCTGGTGGATCGACTGGCAGAAGAAAAGAAAAAAGACTAGTGCTGCAGCGAACGATTATTTAAGCTATTGAGTGTTTTGACAAATATTGGATTAGAGGAATTGTTTCAGCCCTAAAACAGACATCCTTAGACCCAAGCCTCTAGCATGGCTAAATCCTGTCAACTGTCCGAAGACCCGGCTGCTTGCAGACACTGAGCTGCTCCCAGGAGTTGCCTGCCTCCCTTTCCCTGTTCCACACTCTCCTCTGGGACTTGGCAGCCCAGCTGACTGAGCAAGAAGCTCCACAGAGTCCCAAGTATCCCACTTTGTCTCAACCTCTCTCTGTCAAACATGTATCCCTGCAGACTAGAAACCTCCAAATGGGGGGTGGGGTGGTCTTTTAAATCCAAACAGGCAGACACCTTCCAGTAAGAGGAATGTGGGAAATAAACCATGGTGGCTGACGGTACTGTTGACTCTTCGACAGAGTTGTAGAGCAGCTGTGGTGAGCTCTTCAAAGGTAAACAGTCTGACACTGGCTGTATCTCTGTCCCTCCCTTTCTCTCTGCCGTAGGCCTGTCGTGGTTTTGATGGGCAGCAGATATTATGGAGTTTGGCAGCATTCAATTCCCAGCTGAAAGTGTTGACATGGGATGGAGGCAGAAAGAGGGGAGGAGAATACAAGACACTTCAATCATAGACTGACAGTTCCACCACTGTGGATTTGGATACACAATTTCTCGGAGTGTGTGTGTGCGTGTGTGTGCATGCATACACTGTAGAAAAGCACGGCCATAGTGTCTTCTGTAGATCTTAAAGGGATGTTGATGTGTTTTATATTCGTTTTCCTCTTTCCACCATCTCTGTGGCACCATAAGTGACCGTAGAAGCGCCACAGCTTGCTCACTTTACTGTCTTTTCCATCACCCTCTCCTTGGTGGTAATATGAGTGTGAGGGATATATTGAGCATGTGGATGGACAGTGGACAATCAGAGACAGCTGCTGGTGTGGTTAGAGAAATGTGTGCAGACGTTTTAATTGGCTGTGAAATAGGGTGGCAATTGACCGCTTTGCTAAGCCCCACCCCCTGCTGCTACTCCGTCAAGCTGTCAGAGCCACCATGGGACCCACACTGTCACCAACTGAACTCGCTGAATAAATATGATCTCATTTTAGGAAAAACTAAAAAGCCACTTCAGAGAGAAGCAGACTTCAATCTGCTTCTGCTTCTTGTTAGCTCCACGGGTTATTAGTAATGTTTTAGAAATGGATCTCTCATTCTAAACTCTCGGAGTGGCAAGTATCACTACCTCACAACTTTTAACCATGACTTTCTTGAATCCACAAAACCAGCCTGAAAATGGAAGAAAAACGAAAATCTTTAAAAATTTAGACATGTCCACGGAGCAAAGCGCTGACGCTCTGAATGTTAAATACAGCTCCTTCAAAGAAAGGGTTGGCAAAACTTTCATTGCTGCAAAATAGCAGGTGAACAAAATGAAGCAATCTACACCAATATAAATACAAGCTACTGGGTTACGGTATGAGCGGATTGGTGGAGCGCCAACATTTCCCAGTTTTAAGTAAGCTTGTTATAAACCCAGGCCAAGCATGAATACAGTAAGAGGAGGAAAGAACCAAGATACAATTATTAACAGGCTGTAGACGAAGCACAGAGGACTGAGTATTTCACAGTCCGATGAGCTCTCTTGCTGGTGAAGAAGAGACACCCATGGGAGAGGAGAAGTGACAGATGGGGGTAGACACTGTCCACTATTCAGCATTAATCAACATTAATACGTGAACCTCTGTGAATGTTGATGATCACCACCCACCAACTCAACTCCACAACTATGTGTGTGTGTGTGTGTGTGTCCGTGTCCAGTGTATGCTGTGTGAATATTTGATGTTTCAGTATTTGTTCAAATTAAACTGTCGACCACTATTTGGCTGGTGAAGATCACTGATTGTCCAAGAAGAGGGTTTTGAGATGTGAGAATGTTCCAGAGATGGTTTGATTTTAATTTGTTTAGACCACTCCCAAGTTAGTGTTTGCTCTGCAAGCAGCCTATGCATCAGTGGCAGACCATGCTTTCTTTGGTTTGTTTATCCAGCTAACTCTTCTCAGAACTAGATCATCTAAAAACTCCTCTCCCCTCCCCCACCCTCCTCTTCTCCCCCCCAGTCTCTATGGCAGACACATGCAGGCCAACCCGGAACCACCGAAGAAGAGCAATGACAAGAGTAAGAAGATCAGCCGCAAACCACTGGCAGCCAAGAACAAGTGAAGAGGAGACAGAGGATGGAGATGAATGCTCACTCGGCTCTTACAAATCACTGCATGTGCCTTTTTTCCTCTTTCTTTTTTTTAAATAAAAGTAAACATTTTGTATTGCATTGAAATGTATTAATTATGTTTCTAAATATGTAGTTTTAAATATACTTTCTACTTTATTCCTCTGTGCCTGAGTGTAGATGTCTTTATATGTTTTTGGTGCTACTTTCTCACAGTGCTTGGACATAGATGGAACTATTGGAAACCACTCCTTGAGAAGCAAAATTTAGTTAAGAATGTATTATAATGTCATCCTTAGTCGGAAACATCAGGACATCTGTATCAAGAGGTCATGCACGGTGACACTGTTAAACTGCTATGATACCAAAGGCCAACGTTTAATATGAGTCCAGGTGTGTCCTACTCACAGATGTTTGGGACACAACTTTTCTCTGGGCAGCGCCTCACTGCTCTGTTACTGTCTAATGAATATCCAGCATCTGGAAGTATTCCACCCTCTAATGACTAACCCCTTGATGCAGCTGTGTCACATCTTCCTTCCTGTTCCAATGTCCACTGAAAGCCATATTTTTTGCTGATTCAGCAGCATTCACATAATCGTAGCTTTTAATTTTTCTTCTTCCAAACACTTTTTGGTCAACTACTACTTCTGCATACGTTCAGCTCCAGAGACCATTCAAGTATCAAAACGCTCTCCTCTGTAAAGACATGAATGGCTGTATTCAACTTTGTTCTACCTTTTATGTTTTTTTATTTAAATATTAAACTTTTTAAGTGAATAGTAGAAATCTCTGAATTCGCTACAAACCCACTTCACTGTGAAGTTCTACTACTGAAGCAAATTTTCAGTGTCAGATTTAATTTAAATTTTAAAACGGGTCACAAGACTTTGAACTGAATTCTCAGTTTAATTTGTATTTTCTGAGTTTATAATGGTTGTGTATTGAGCTGCTTGGTGTGTCACGTGACCCGTGATGTTACCGACGTGTACATTTCAGCTCTTCAGGGCAAAGCAGTTCATCCGTCTCATATTAACACAAACTATTTCTTCTTTCAGCCTTTTAACTCATTTCAACGTCAGACTTTTATAGCAATACATTTCAGCTCTTAGCTTCTTTAGGTAATGCAGTTCAGCCTCTAATTTTTCTACTTTTACATTTCAGCCTCCGGGTTTAAGATTAGTCGGGTTCAGATTCCTGTATTTTCAGCCCTGCTTTGCATTTTATTTCACGTGTCAGTATTCACACACATTTTCTCCAAGAAATGCTTTTTCAAGTTGAGTTATCGTTCATGTTTTACAAGCAGAGTCGAAGCACATTTGCTATTTGTTATTTTGGTGTTTTGGTAACGGATACTTTGAGACTGTACTTCAACTCAGTTTACACTACCCCATACTGTCTTGTTTCTGTATTTCCTGAATAGTTAATATTACCCTCTCCTCCCCCTACATGTATCTCATTTTCTGACTCTCTCTCTCCCTTCATTCCCAGTGACTGAACATGGCACAGACGGGAGAACTAGTCAGGACAGGGTTAATACATGCCACAGAGCAGGAACTCCTCACTACACAAACTAGATACCTTAATTAAAGGATACTAGAAGGGGTTTGACAGGGCTAAGCTGGCGGAATATAATATGTATGTAAAGATAACACATCTGAGAAAAGAGCTGCAGGTGAGATACTCTGGTCACATGCCCAGTGGACATCACATAGCAGCTAGTCTTTTGAACAAGTATTTCAAATGAAAGTATTACTGTTATCTGTAAGAGCAAGGAAGCAGGCTCAGTTACACCTGCAATTAACTGTTTATTCCACTGATCTCCGAGAGCACTCGAGACTCGCTGTACCTTCCATTCCACATTGTCTTCGTGAAGTTCTTTGTCAAAGCATTACCAAGTGTCCATCACCTTTCAGCCTGTTGCACAGCTGATAGATATAATCCATTTAGAATCCATCATGCTTTTATCACAGGCCAACATATACTGAAAGTATCGTCATGCTTGCAGTCTGGAACACTTCAAATAAAACCATTTTAAAAAAAAATGTATTTTCTTGTATGTTCTTGTATTTCAGATAAATGTACAGTACAATATGAGTAACACAAATATTAAGCTACAATCATGGGAGAGGTTTGAATTCAACTAACATTTATATTCATATTCTCCATTGTCATTGTTCAACAGTAGAGTGTTCTTATTTTCACTTTCTTCATCACACTTCGTACAGTTCCATCAACTCAGAGATGCAAAGGACTACACTGTGAGGCCTGCATCCCCCATTAGAATAGCAAAGAATTGTTCTTAAAAACTAAGAACACTGAGGAGACATCTCGACATTTAATAGCCAGGTCTTAGTCTTCTGAAAACAAAGTGTGAAGTGTAATCTGGACAAATTATGGTTTGTTAAATACCAATTGCATCCGAACTAACACCAGATGTGCTACTGAAGTAACCATGCGTTAAATCCACACCTGATCTGTCCACAGAACTTGCTGTGGTAACGGGAACACAGACGGCAGCGATACAAACTTCACCAGGCCAACTCCTGTTTGAAATTCAATGGACAAAATAGCTTTCAGGCACCGTAGGCTAGATCAGTGGTTCGCAACCTTTTTTCAGTGATGTACCGCCTGTGAAATATGTTTTCAGCCAAGTACCCTCTAACCAGCGCAAAGCATTTTTGGTTGAAAAAAAGATCATCTGTGTCGGGATTTATTAAACTGTCAACACTGAAGATTGCATTGTTTAGGATAATGAAATTGAATAGCCTGCTGAATATAAAATTCAGTTTATGAACTTATACTTATATTTTATTGAATATTTATTAAATAACTATTTTTCAAGGATTTTTGAATGGATGCTAATTTTAAATATATATTTTTTAAATTTCACGTACCCCCTGGAGTGCCTTCACGTACCCCCATTTGAGAACCACTGGCCTAGAGTATATAGGCAGAAAACACCTACCTACTCTACTGTAGCTCTAAAGGCCCAAAGTCAATTCAGAAGTTGCACTTGAGCCCTTGATTCATTTGTGTTGAATGGCTACTTGTGGAGATTATGCTTCATTGTTAGAACTACTTTATTTGTGTATTCTTTAAATTGGGATATTATGGTAATTTAAACATCATTAGACGTGATAGGTCAATTGCTGTGATGTTGTGGAAAATAATTAAAAGATGGAATAAAAATGTAAAAAGAAACTAAAGATGCAGTTTGTATTTCCTCTTCCTGTTGTTCTTTTCCATAAAATTGCAATGAGGACATATCGGTTTATATATGATAATTTTGTTATCTTTAGTTAAAGGGGCAGTGTGTAGGATTTGAGAGCACCACACAGATGGATAGGATATGTTTTTACGTAGCTTAAAAGGTCATAAATTATGCAAAATGCACTTTTTTGTGACTTATAAACATAAATATGTGTAATATCAGAAAACCTGTGTAAAACAAAGTGGATCAGAAATAGGGTCCTGGATTGAAAGAGAGCGATGAACAAGAACTTTTCAGACAGAGTTTAAATACAGGCAGTATGAGAGGAATTATGTGTTTTTAGAACATTATTGCATGCACACACGTTCTAGTAGAAAATCAATGAATGATATATGACCTTTAATATACTATTTGAAAATAGGGCTTTAGGCTGTTTTTTTCTAGTTTAATCAACGGAATGGGGAGAATATTCAGGAAAGTTATGCAGTGGGCAGGGTTTTCAAAGTTTCCTGAAAGAAAAAGAACATTCAATGTGGTAGCCGTCATTTAAGACCTCCATCCATCTCTGAGAGAAAGTAATAATGGCAACCTGACTCATCCTCTGTTGCCTTTCAATTGTACTATCAGAGTCTGAAAATGCACAGCGCCACACATCATTAGGCCAAATGAATATCGGTCAGCTTTGTGTAAGTAAAGACGAGTCAGTGACCATAAAGCTCAGTCTAACCAAAGTCTCTGCTGCACTCTTTGGTGTTTTTTCTCCTCCGTCCCTTTTGGTGGATGTTGTTCCTGTTTTGTTCTCACTTCATCTCAATTCATCTCACACCTTTCCAAGGACACAATGAGTCCCAGGCTAACTAAAGCCCATTGATTTTCACAAGGTGATTTATAGGTGGCTTGTGTGTTAGGGCGGGCTTGATTGTCTAAGGGGGGCTGCACAGTGCCACTTTAATGAGGGTGGTGACACAGGCAGAGAAGCAAGCACCCCACCCACGACAGGGATGAGCCGCTAATATACAGCAGCTGTTTTACTTAAAGGAGCAATATACAACATTCAGGGCATTAACATAGCAGCTACCAGCTAGTATCTATATGCTTTGTTGACATAGGCGGGGCGGCCGTGTGCATGTTAGTGCATGTTAGTGCATGTGGACATGCCCCACTGGTTAACTCAAGGCTGCCACTCTGCACTGCTCTCATACAGAGGTTACAGCTGATGACGCCGTCCTGACCAACAGCGTCGTTGAGGGAGCGTAGCGTTACCCCCTCAGGTAAACACTGTTAGCTCTGTCAGCACGTTAGCTGTAGTTTGCACTGTTGCACTACTGTTGTAGTTAGCGCTGTTAGCACCATTAGTTTTGATCCTGCTGGCTCAGGCATCGCCATGTTGAGAGGCAATTGAAATTCTCTCTGACCAAAGCATTCACACAGGGTGAACTGAAAAACAAAACAAAAAAACATCTGTCTTCAGTCATGTACTTGTGTCATGTACAGTGTTGGCCAGGTAGTTCACCTAGTAGGGCAGGCGCCCCTTTGGCCAAGGTTGAGTTTTTATGGTCCTTTGCTGCATGCAGTCTCTCTCTCCTTTCCAGTCTGTCCTGTCATATCGATTAAAGGCAAAATATTTATTCTAATATTCAGCTTCAACATTTTTATTCATATATCTTCCTATGATATTTATATTATATTTATATAATTTATATATATATTAAATTATATTTTCTATCATTGAAAAATGATATATATATATATATATATATATATATATATATATATATATATATAAATAATAGAACAGGTGTGAATTGGACAATGTGAATTGAACAATGAATTGGAATTTTATTTTTGTTTATCACAACCTGAGTTTTTTCTACAGTTTTTCATTTCTTTAGTTATAATAATAGTGCCCCAAAAGACCCATTTTGTATTAAAACGTCAAACTTATGTGAGAGATGTTAGATTGATGAAACCCCTGACCCTCATGAACAGCTGGTGTTCTTAAATGTACTTGTACCAAATGACAAAGAGACTTGTGAGGTGCAGGGTGTGACTCGACTCACCAGCATCCTCACCTATCAGAATGAACCACAACGTAGCAATACACTACAGAGTTCCATTAAACCAAACAAAACACAGCAGGCATGCGAGAGCTCATAATATGCAAGACTATCATAAGCAAAAGAGAATCCCACAGTTTCCAATAGGCATGACGGATTTCATATTATTTTGTTCACTCTCCAAATGCTTAACTTGTGAACAAGCATGTGGCTTTAGGTATACAATGGTCTGTTTTGTTTTTGAGAAATTAGAAAATCCTCAAAAAGTGATCAAATATTATGGTGGTTTGGAGTGCCCACATTCTCCTATATCAGAAGGGGAAATGAACAAAGTATATACATATTTAATAGCATTATGTGAAAAGTGGTCAGTGGCACACAACGGATTTACCTAAATTCCTCCATAAACCTAACGCTTACCAGCACTTTGTGGCTTATTAATGATGTCATTGTTTCGAATTTGGTGTCTAACTAATGCCTAATTAACATACACAAGATTAATATGCAATGGAAACAGTACTTAAGCTGCCACTGGAGACAGGCAGGTAAAACTGAGAGTGCTTGAACACCACATTGCAAATACCATATATCCATTTCAGATGCTGTTGATGTGTTGTGGCGAAGACTCCGACACTTGTGCTGCTGGTGAGACCTTCAGTCTCTCTTCACATGGATGGAGTTGACATTGTGAGGCCAGAGGACATCTCAGTGGGAAATCTACTTCATCTTTGCAGTTAGATCTGCAGAGAATGTAAGGAAGAGTCTTATTTTCATGCAACAGTAGGTAATCAGTGGCGGGCCGTGCATTTTATACCTGGGCCTTCAGTGCTGTCCTACTACAGTTGAATCAAGGGAAATAAAATGTTACATGAAGCTCAACACCTACAAAACACGAACTGCAGAGTGCAGATACATGAATACGTGCATGACGGGACACTGCGTCATTAACGGACAATGCATATACTCAAAATCAATGTAATTAATACAATGACAAACTCACAAGAACCAGTCACATATATTCATATGACAACAAAGCATGACAAATCAATCCAGCAGACCTGCAGCGGATCCACGCATTCTACCACACAAGAGCATGAGCCATTCAAATATTATTCATAAAAACGACACGATAGACAAATCAACACTAGTAACGTTACTGCAGATGTAAACAAACAAACGCACTTCACTTACCAAATGCTGTTCACTTAAAGACAAACTCCATCCTCCTTTCTTTGTTAAATAGTTTAATCCCACGGTTGTATAGTACATCGGTTCAGTTCCAGTAAGAAGTCCTTCTCGATTCATGGACGCCAGTGATAACAGTCGAGCCTCCCAAGTTGTATCTCGCTGGGGCCGGGATCCCACCTCCGCCGGTGCACCCGCTGGCCGCCGCCTGCCCGCCCGCCCAACCGCGGCCCGCACGCCGGTGGGCTGCGGTTGTGGAGCTGTTTCCCTGCGAACATGTTCGTTGAGTTGTAGATCCACTCGAGTCTCTCCAAAAGTTTTCAAAAGCACCGTAGCTTGTGTCCTGCCGTGCTCTGGTGTCCTCAGGTTAGCGTAACATAGCTCCAAACACCAAGACGCTCAGTTAAAATGAAACGCATTCCCAGCCATAAAATGTGCAACGCTTCTCCGACGCTGTCAGCAAGAAATACCGTTCATACAAATCCTTTTCCTGGCTGAGTCAGGGCTGCTAGCTGTGGGGTTGACTGACCATTTCTTACGATTTCCAGCTTTTCCTGAAATGTCCTTCTTGAGAAATGCTTTGCCAATAACTCCGCCACTAAATCCGTTTCTCCTCCTCCTTCAGCCATTGAGTGTTAAAAAAACAAAGGTAGGTAAAAAAAATAAATAAACTACACCAAGCAAAACCCTAAAAGTGTTATAATTTCTTCCATATCTTTCAATTTGAACTCTTACTCCTCCAACTAAGCCTCTGATGGCTACGCTAAGTTTCGGTTCACAATAGTCACGTGCTCGCCCACTGACCAATCAAATAACATGCTGCACCTTACTGCAGAGCTGCACCTGAAAACTGAGCTGCACGTTAATGCTGACATACTTGTAGGCCAGCTAGCAGGCTCTGGCACGTCAAAGAATACGTCCAACATGTCACGCTAGCCCACTGACCAATCATGTATGGCTAGGCCAGCTAGCAGGCTCTGGCACGTCAAAGAATACGCCCAACATGTCAAACTAAAGATCTGATTGGTTGAAGACTATGACAATCAACAATATCGTCCCCATTCACTTAAACTGCAAAGGGATTCACTTGTGAGTCTGCAGGCCTCGGGCCTCTGTTCTTACCTAGAGACACAGAGGTGAAATCTGATTGGATAAAAGCTCTACTTAAAACAAGCTGCACTGGAAGCAGAGCAACTGAGGAAGACAGGAGCTGTGCAATGAGAAAATAAGATAATGGGAAAAATATTTTTATAAATTATAATGCAAAAAAATACAAAAATACAAAATTATAAAATTATAAAATAGCTATAACTTGATTCTGTTTAGGCCAGCAGAGAGGCCTTGCTGGCCCTGACAGCCCACCACTGTAATGGTAATAAGCCAAATGATAAAGTTCCAAAAGGGTGATTGAAATGGGAAATGGCTTGCTCCACATGTCGCAAGTCATGACATTATATCCATATTGATACATCAGCTGCCTGTGATTATTTTGAGACATTATATTCTTGTCAGTCACAGTACATGCACATATTCTTATGGGAACAAGTACAAGAAAGTGAGCCTCATGTAAAACCCCCCCCCCCCCCCCCACACACACACACACACACACACACACACACACACATACAGTTCTGAGTAAAATCTTGTGTTTTGAATTGTTGGATTAATAGATTTATTAACATTATATAATATTTACTATGTTTGTTCTTGTGTAAGATGTTGTATTTATTTATCATTTATTTACTCCGTGTTGTAATCAGCAAGAGGAGAGCTTGTTAAATCCGGTTGTTAGCAGCCGGTGGGCAGCACGGTCCTGCCTATTGAATAACAGAGCTGTAAACTAATGGTAATGGAGGTTACTATGATGCATTCAAGCTCTATTCAGTAAAATGAGTATTGGGCCAAGTTAAATAAATTAAACTAAAATATAAATGTATCATCCCTAGAAGCATGTGTACAAAGACAAACATGTATGTGCCTCTGTGTGTATACATGTATCTACATACAACATCAGGCTACACTCATTATTATTAGGGGTGACTGTGGCTCAGTGGTAGAGCAGGGTCGTCCTTTAATCAGAGGATCGGCGGTTTGATCCCTGGCTCCGTAGGTCCATGTCCGTGTGTCATTGGGCAAGACAAATTAAATTGCAGGCTGTTCCTGCGGCGTATGAATGTGTGTGGATATTAGTTAGTCTGATCGGCTGGTGGCACCTTGCATGGCAGCCCTGTCATCAGTGTATGAATGGGTGTTAATGGGTGAATGATGACATGTAGTGTTAAAGAGCTTTGAGTGGTCGGAAGACTAGTAGAGTCCATTTACCATTTTATTATTAGTATTATACTATTTGTAGAATTAGATACCAGTGGTTGCTGTGTGAGATTATTTCTGACTCGTATGAAAAAAGATAGATGAAATCATTTTTAAAACATGTTTTAATCGAACAAAATATTCTGCTATTCTATTGGCATTTAACCTTTCACAACCAACATTTTCACTGCGGTGAAAATCCTGTGTCCTGTCTCGCTTACTGTGCACAAAGGGAGGCAGCACTGAAAGATAACCATTAAAGAAAGATGATTTCATAAAGATTTCAAGACGATGAATCACTTTATTAAAATTGAGGATTTTGTTCAAGATTTCTTTCTAGGGTTGACATCATAAAATATGACGACAAACATTTAAAGTTTCATTCAAAAGAAAGCCATAGATGTTTTACTGTTATTATTGTTTATGCTGCTGTTTTAATAGTTTATTCTTTTGTTTTTACTTTTGTGTCATTTATCTTGCTTTAATTGTCTTGTGAAGCACACATTGTTTTAAAAGTGCTCTATGAATAAAGGTTGTTATTATTAATTTGTCTATTTTCAGTCCCTTGTCTTTCGTGCCTCCTATAAGCGCCCCCCTCCTTCAATTAATCATTCAACGTGCTGATATTGAGTGAAGTGCCAATCTAATGATCCTCTGTTACCTTCACAGCTCATTTTCAGGGACTCTCGATAAGTGGCCGTTTGGAAGCTTAATGAAGCCAGAGAAGACGAGGTTGGTTTGATTTTAGTGCTATCAATACTTCCTCTCACTGCCTCTGTATTCTCCTGATCCACAAGACAAACGACTTTGTCGCTGTAGATTTGGGTGTGGACAGTTACTGCGTCCTTACCAGTGTCAAGGCACTGCTGAATTGTCCATACCAATATTCTAAACTTCTGTGTGGTGCTTGCATGTTCTTCCTGTGGCAGCGTGGGTTCTCCGGCTGAGGTTAATGGAAAACTCTCAATTCTAAAGGTGAGAATGTGAATGCGTGTTAACCCTGTGACAGTCTGGTGACCTGTCCAGGTGAACCCTGCCTTCGCCCAATGTTAGCGGCTGACCCCCCCCCCCCCCCCCCCCCCCCCCCCCCCCCCCCACCCCCCCGACACCCCCCCCCCCC
>NW_022280131.1:31669-40190 GCF_004355925.1 Anarrhichthys ocellatus
CCCCCCCCCCCCCCCCCCCAGCGACCCTGAACAGAATAAGAGGTTACGTATAATGGATGGATTGTATTATGAACAATATATATAAGGTAATCCTAGTCACAGCCAATTGAGACTCTGATCAAGCACACAAAACTTTTTTTACAAGTACTACAAGTACTAAAGGTCCTGGATTTAAAAGCATACGTCAGTAAACAGACATAAATATTATCAGCAATGTACTTATAGGGACAGTGTGTAAGTTTTAATGGCATGTAGTACCAGGGGTTTGTGGCAGATTGCAACCAACGAAATACTCAAGGGTGTCGGAGAACTACGTGGCCTTCAGGAAGGGAGAGGTATCTTTAGGATTGTATTACTACTAGGAGCTACTCTTATCAATTCTCGGCTTTTCTGCATGACTAAATCATTGTTTTAAATCTCCTGTCTTCTGTCCACCTGTCTTCTGTCCTCCTGTCTTCTGTCCTCCTGTCTTCTGTCCACCGGTCTTCTCTCCTCCTGTCTTCTGTCCCCCGGTCTTCTGTCCTCCTGTCTTCTGTCCACTGGTCTTCTGTCCTACGGTCTTCTGTCCTCCTGTCTTCTGTCCACCTGTCTTCTGTCCTCCTGTTTTTTGTCCTCCTGTCTTCTGTCCTCCTGTCTTCTGTCCACCGGTCTTCTCTCCTCCTGTCTTCTGTCCTCCTGTCCCCCGGTCTTCTGTCCTCCTGTCTTCTGTCCACTGGACTTCTGTCCTCCGGTCTTCTGTCCTCCTGTCTTCTGTCCACCTGTCTTCTGTCCTCCTGTCCACCGGTCTTCTGTCCTCCTGTCTTCTGTCCACCTTGCTGCTTTGTCTCAGCTGGCAGAGAAGGTTACAAAAACAGCTTTTTTCCGATCGTTCATGCTGCGCTTGTGTAAACTTAGCGGCGGTGGCAGACTAAATTAGGTTTTACATGTTCACATAAAGTGTTGGCTTTTTACTTGTGACTGTTTTATTGCACTTACAGAAACAAGCGTAGTTGCCGTCAACTCCAGTAATCTTCACTTCACCTGGTTCACTTCACCACAGCGGCCTCTCTGCTCGCACTTTGTGTGTCTATATTTGTGTCTATACATGTGTGTGCGTGTGTTTCTGTGTGTAGTTGTCTCTATATGTGTGTGTTTGTGTCTCTATATGTGTGTGTGTAGTTGTCTCTATATGTGTGTGTGTAGTTGTCTCTATATGTGTGTGTAGTTGTCTCCTAATGTGTGTTTGTGTCTCTATATATGTGTGTTTGTGTCTCTATTGTGTTAAATCAAATCTCAACTGCTTCAGATTCATCAGAAAGTATCTGCCATTCAGCACAGCTCAGCTCTACATGCACGCCATGATATTCTCACACCTATCATACTGCATCACTACCTGGTCACAAGCCTCACAATCAACTATACAACCCATCATATCACTGTATAACCAGATATTAAAAAAGCAATGAGGTGGCACATCTCAGAAAAACACAATGTGTTCAGCTTTGAAAGCTTCATAAGATATTCCAACTTGGTCGGCCGCAGTGATGCGGAAAAAATATTGAGGGGCCATTTACAAAGACATTTATTTGTATATCTAAAATAACATCAAACTATATTAAAATGCATGACCTAATGACCTTTGAATGTCAACATGCCGATCACTACACATCATAGAGACAGACAGGTTTAGCCACAGCTAGCTAGCTAATGCTCCCTCGGAGACACAATGGACCGCTTTTTGAACGCTGTGCCAGTAAAAGCTCCAACGTGTGGGGTGAGAAAATATGACCCTCAAAACACTACATTTGTATTCATAATGGCAGGCAGTGATGGCCGTGGGTAAGCAGAATATTTGTTTCATATTTATCAATACAGCTGACGGTGGCATAACACATATTTACTGTCTACTTGATTTTTTTTCCTCTTCCTTTTTGTGATTTTGTTTTTGCCATTTATTTGGGAAGGTGGTCAGATGAGTTACAAAGGGCTGAGAACCTCATGCCTACAGTGTTCCACAGACCAGTGGAGCCAGACCTAAATAGTCCTTTTAAATAAAGTATTTCAAAGTAATTAATGGAATTTATATGCACTATTATTCAAGCCAATGGATAATAGAAGGCCTAAAAATATGTCGTTTGGGAAAAAACATAATAGTTGACAAGGGAAAAAAAACCTGCTGTAGAGCCTCCGTGCTATTTGGTTTTGTCAAGCTGTCCTCGTCAGTCTGAGACCAGAAGACAACTCATGTTTAGAAGGATTCACTTTCACTCACGTCACCTAAAAAGAGACAGAACCTGTCTGAAGTTATATAGGTATATATGCTAAACAGCATTACTAGCATCTCAAAATCTATTTTGTTCTTCTATGCTGGAGTAGAATTCACAGAATGAATGTTAAACTGACAAATCTGCTACATTTGAATCCACGTCATAATTATCTGGGCAGCTCTGCAAATCAAAGATCCACAAAAAGGCCAAGTAAATGCAGTGTTCAATACATATTAGTAGTAGTAGTAGTAGTAGTAGTAGTAGTAGTAGTAGTAGTAGTAGGAGGAGGAGTATAATAGTAGCAGCATGACAATGTCAGGGTGGACATAGATGATAATACTTCCCTGGTAATAAAACTTTTGCTCTATTGATTTGCTGGTCTTAAATATATATAATTACAGTACAATGTAAAATATCTGTTTAATATTGCAAAGACAAATGATACACGTCATGTATAAAGTAGACAAACATTTTCAGACTAAAGCAATACATGATGTGTGTGTGTGTGTGTGTGTGTGTGTGTGTGTGTGTGTGTGTGTGTGCGTGTGTGTGTGTGTGCGCACTTATGAAAGTAAAGTCCAAACCTTTGTCCTTGACTTTGCTTCCTCATGACTAATATGTTTCCTACAGTTGAGTCTGTAAACTGAGGCTGCTTTTTCCTCATGTGTCTTTCTGTATTTATTGCAGCTTTAAAAATTCCTTTTCATTTTTAGATTGGTCTGAGTGAGGTTTACATATATTTGGAAAGTGATGGGTTTTGATTCCCAGTTTAAATTTTACTGTAAAACCCCATCCCTATATGGGTAACCTGCCCTTTTTCTATTGGACGACGGATCATCAGGATCATCAGGATTCTCTCTCTCTCTCTCTCTCTCTCTCTCCTGCTGTGTCTCTGTGCTTTTGACTCTTTGGGCGCTCGATATCAGGCAGACGGTTTAACTGGCCCTGATCCACCTTAAGAGTTCAGCTGCTGTACAAACACTTTGGTTCGGGACCTGTGGATCAAAAGAGGGGCCAGACCCTACGTCTGGATTCCAGAGATGCTGAATCCAGTGCTTTTGGAAATCACCGACTAGTAGAGAACTTTCAGAGAGACTTGAAGAAGCAGCGCATCAGCGGAAAAGAAAAGTGGAGAGGAGAGGGACGAGGACGCCGAGGGGAGGGGGGTTCTGTGTTCAAAACTTCATTAAAACATCAGCAACAAAGTGTAGCTCCGCTACATCTTTTTCTTTAAAAGGTTACCTCTCCAGCCAGCAAAATTCCACCCAAAAGCAGACAACAGGATCGGCCTGCGCTCACGCGGCTGGTCGGCAGGAAGCGGCTAGTGGCAGCAGGGGTCCTGGGGGTCGTAATGGTTCTGGTTCTGGTCATCCTCATCCCGGTACTGGTCAACTCAGCGGGCTCGGCGGCGCACTACGAGATGCTCGGTACCTGTAGGATGGTGTGCGACCCGTACGGCACCAAATCTCCGACTAGCCCCGTCACGGCGGACACGGTCCGAGACAACAGCCTCGCGCAGTCTTTACCCACTTTTATCCAAGGTCCGAAAGGGGAACCGGGTCGTCCGGGTAAGGCGGGTCCGAGGGGACCTCCTGGTGAGCCGGGACCGCCCGGCCTGGCGGGGTCACCGGGAGAGAGGGGCAGACCTGGTTCACCAGGACCTCCGGGACTCAGCGCAGCTGCCGGTGCAATAAGCGCGGCCACCTACAGCACCGTGCCCAAGATTGCTTTTTACGCAGGGCTGAAAAAGCAACACGAGGGCTACGAGGTGCTCAAGTTCGACGACGTGGTGACCAATCTGGGGAATCACTACGATCCGAACACCGGGAAGTTCACGTGTTCCATCCCCGGGATTTATTTCTTCACTTATCACGTCCTGATGCGCGGAGGGGACGGAACGAGCATGTGGGCGGATCTCTGCAAAAACAACCAGGTAACAAACTGCAAACATCCACTATAGTCTGAAGGGCTCCACGTGCGTTTCACCCCACTGTTGTTGTTTATTTTGTACTTTTTACTCACGAGTTTAGGGAGTTCACGCTCCATTTCATTCACCTATAGTCTGCACATCCCACATGCAGCCTGTTCAGGGAACTATTGACTGTAGTTCAGCCATATAACGTCAGCCGTTATTATTAAAGGTGTGTGTGAGGGGGGGGGGGGGGGGGGGGCAGGGTCATGCAAAGCATGGTCACCATAGGTTGGTGGGCTTAGTGGGACAGAGAAGATGGGTAATTAGTCTTCACGGAGACGGAGAGAAGAGGTCCCTTGAACTCTCTGTAAGCCTGAGGACTGAATAAGTCCGGACAGCGGTGCTGCAGGAGCCTCTGGCTATTTTCATATTTCATTCAATCAGAACAAGAGCAGCAATTAATCTGTGACCTCAGAATTTCTCCATCTTTAACAACAAATCACAGTGGAAATATTGTCAGGTAATAGAAATATCACAATGGAAACATCCAGTTAGTCCTGCATTACTATTATTAGTACAGAGCTCTTCATAAAGAAGTGTACATAAGTATGTACAAGAGTTGGAATAATAATGTCTCCTTAGTGTGGATATATATACATATTAAATATAATTGTATTATTATAATTTATAATTACTTGTAAATTAAACAAGGGAAGATGTGTGGTACACTTTTGAAATATCTCTACACAATGTCTGGAAAGTGTACAACCACACAGTTCAGCAAAGCCATCCAATATAAAGTAGAACCATTTATTATCAAATACAGTCAAATAAATGATAAAAGTAAGCCTGAGGATGGACAGAGGCCCTTTGCTGCCTCCTGTCTCCTCATCACAGTGTTCTGCTCTCTGTAGTGATCAGGCTGTCAGCAGCAGATCTAATCCGCGGGGCAAACCAGTGTTGCAGCGTCGCTCTACCAAGCAGACGCCTCCTGCCTGTCAGCCTGCTCCTGTAACGCCGCTGCAGACGCACCGAACACTGCCAACATGTCGGGATTAAACCAGCAGAGCGCACACCGTGACAAATCAGATGCTGCTGAAAGACATGTTTCAATTAGGACTACTGCTACTGAGACCTTTCCAACACGGTCAGAGGACAAACATAATGAACGCGTAATGAAAGAGTCCATCGCCTTGATTTATGATCTATATTGAAATCACTTGATTTAATTGAAAGAAATTGTTTTTCAATCTTACAAGTATTTTTTTTAAGGTCGAACTATTAAATTGTCTTCTTACAATCATTTTCTAAATTAATTCTACCCATTATAGTGTAGTGATCAACTGCGTTCAGTGCTTATTCAAGATACATTCCATTCATATAAATCATTCACGTAAAGAAAAGTAATTCACTTGTTTTTAAGGAAAGTACATCATAAATATACTCCCTTTTTTAAATAACATCTGGAGACATCTGCCTGTCAATTCACTGGCGTCTCCAACAGAGACCGAAATGTTATTTTATTTAAGGCTATTCTCTGATGGTGTAATAGTTTCCATGCAAGTATAGTAATAATTATATTCAACAATAATAATATAAAAGCTACTGCTATCAGATCAGATTTATTCTGATAAGTCATTATTTAGTAACATATAATTATTGGCATTATTTGGCATCTGGATTGAAAACCAAATTCACCAGGAAAGCAGCGGCTGCCAGAAGAACATTCTGCAGATAGTCAATCTTAGTCTTTGTCCCGTCCTCTGTGTGCATGCTCCATCAACCTCCACCTAAACTGCTGCATGTCATCTCATGCTCCTGGTCAACCACTGCACTCTTTTAAACCAACAAATAAAGACAAATTAAATTCAAATGAAACACGTCCTCATTGATGTCTGTAGAATAAAATAATATGCCAATCAAATAAATTCTAAAAATATAAATCTGACAGAGGCAAATCTGCAGCATAGTGAGTACTTGCTAATTGCACATTAGGCTCATAAAAACACATTGTATGCAGGACTTGTAATGGACTGTTTTTTACATACTGCTACTGTAAGTGATCTGAATACTTCTTCCACCACCACATTGCAAGAAAAAAACCTGTTAAAAAAACCCTTACCCAAGATGATAATTAAGTAACAGGAACTTGCAAGCTTATAAAATAGAGGGGTGAATGGTGAATAACGCCAAGGGCCCCACCAGCTGGAGGGGTGCCAAAGAGAAGGAAGAAATCTTGCTCAACACCAAACAAAAAGGACTTTCATATTTTATGACCATAAATAATCACATAATCATGTGATCACACGCTGTGTAAGAGTCATGGTTAACCAGGTGATTGGTGCTCCATTCTAGCCTCGCAGGGGGCTGAGCCGATCCCAGCTGACATTATGCGAGAGGTCAGGGGACCGGCCGCTCTTCTCATTTCTACATTTGGTGCCTCCTTGTCCTCCCTCTCTCTTGCCTCTCCTGCACGCATCTCAGGTGGGAGGGACTGAGAAGTGAGGAGCGAAATCAAGGAAAGTAATCGAGGATTTACACATTTTTTCTTTTTAGACTCACCAATTCACGTGATCTGCATATCTGGGAGAAAACCCACACTGACAGGGAGAGCACGCAAACAGCAGGTGTGTTTGGACCCAGCACACTCTCGCTTCTTGCTGTGAGGTGACAGTGCTATCCACCGCACCTGCAAACATCATAATGTGAACCACACAGGGACAAGACTGGGATCAACTTGTCCTTTAACAAAAGACAGCCTGCAACGACAGATCGTGATCTACAACCTGGAAATAAAGTAGTAGGGGACTCAACAGTACCTACTCAATTTTGATGAGTAGGTATTGCCTATAAATCCAGATGTTTGCTCCTAACTTGACATGCTCTGTGTTGAGAGTGAGTGAGCCGCTGAGCCACAAAATATGTGAACACAGTGGTCAGTTTCAGGTCTTTGTAAGACAGCGCGCAGCGCGGCGGTTCTTTGTGTCTATTTCAGTGACATTCAGTCAGGTGAAACACGTCTCTAAACTGTATGTTGAAAACTTCAGGATGTATTTTTTCAATGCTGAGGTTAATGTACAGACAGATCCACTCTGACATCCTCTCATCATCTCAACACCTGCATGACAGATGCATCAAAGGCACTGCTGCACTGATGATCAGTAACCTGGACAATAATGTCATACAGGTTATGAATAGGCAGGTTTGAGAGTAGAGTAGAGTGGTGTTGAATTTAAAATGATAAAATATTATCAAATTAATTTGATGCAAAAATCAATCCCTGTATCTGATCTTGTCCATGACACAGAAATGCCAGACATGGCCCTGTGAACAACGCTAAATACTTTCCTGTTTCCCGGTGTTGCTGAAATCACACTGCAAGAAAACTGGGTCTCAGTTTCTGGCAGTTTTACAAGCCTGAGAAGCTCGGCAGTACAATCCCATGTCTTCTATATATCTTTAGGTTTTATATCTGTGAATGCACATGAATATCATTTTACAATTCATTTATATATGGATATGACCATTGACACATGCAGCGTTATTGCTTGTCGCAGTTTTAATAAAAAATAATGAATAAACATCAAAAATATGTAGCGATTATTAATAACTCAATTATAAATCGTAAACTCATAAATTAGTATAAAAAGAATAATGGAACTCAGCTTCCACCATAAGACACTTTAACTAGATTTCATTTAGGATGCTACACAATCTTGAAAATCAGGGAAAACTACTAAAAGATCAAACAAACAAAATGAATGGAATGAATAAAGAATATGACGAAGAGTACAATGAATAACGATAAACCACATGTAAAGGAAAAAGGATTGAATGTGATCAGCGTCATCGTTTGACATTAAATGTTGAATAAAAGATGAATGCACCATTCATCGGTTGAGAGTTTGAGGAGCACCAGGGACGACTGAGAAGCCATTTCATATTAGATCTAATGTAAGGGAGATCCTCCTTTAGGCCTGAAGCTTATTGATCTCTTTTATTCATTTTTCTATCTAAGACTATTTTATTATCTGACTTCAATTTATTTGGCCTAGAAACATCAAATGCATTCACATCTGAAATTGTATTCTTTTCACCTGACGTTCTGATGGGCAGATTGGAGGTTAAGCTGCATGAAGTGGCCGCACTTTCTCCTGCGGCATCTCGGATCTTGTTGGATGATAGTAGATTGTTAGAATCACATTCTTCCAGCTCTCTCTCAGGGGCAGTTGGTTCGGCTTTCTCTGGTATCTTCGGACCTGGTCATCGTCTTCATGGAGGTTTGACTTGAACCGTTTTTCTTCATCTCCATCCCTTTTCTCTCTCAGCGGGATGCTGAATCATCCTATCACCCCCCCCCAAA